>NW_005187575.1:681978-692478 GCF_000239375.1 Pundamilia nyererei | reverse complement strand
GAATACGTATATCTGAAACTTTCATGTCACATTATTGCTAATTCAGTTACTCAGACTCTCGTCAGGTTCAGAGTCCACTTTAAGATTGTGGTTTTAGCTTTTAGAGCTCTGCATGGACAAGCACCACTGTGCACCAGAGAACCTTTACTTTCTGTGACCTGTCTATATGTGTATGTATACATTACTTTAACATGTGTATGTGATGCAGGTTTACATATTGAATGCCTTTTTTCTTCTTCTTTTCTTTCAGGCCTTACTATGGTTATCACGCCAAGGAGAAGCTCTTTATGAAGATCTATTTATACAATCCTCAGATGGTCAAGAGGTAAGGATCGAAGCAGTTTAATGTGAACAGAGATCATCCCAGCCTCCTGTTGTTTGAATGCCACACTGTGCGCACGAGTCTGCCAGCTTACTAAACTGAAATCGATCGCTGCGTATTCAGCTGTACTCATTGATTGGCTGAGTGTGTGTCCATGCATGAAAGCACACGGGAAGACTGTGAATTATTTGCCAGAGTGATCAGTGTTGGTGTTGAAAGTGTGAGTGGAGCTACTGATTTGAGGCTTGGCAGAGAGCGAGTAACTCTGTTAGAGAGAGAGGGACAGGCTGGAGGAACGAATGATGTATCGCTGGGAGGGGAGGGGTGGGGTGAAGGAAGGAAGGTGGAAAAGTAGACTGGCCTTGTATGTGTGTAAGTATGTTTAAGGTTTGGTTGCATTTTTGCCAGGTGTCAAAATTAATTTTTTTTAAGGTGAAACTGCAAATTTTATTTGTAATTACATGTATGTTTGGATGTGAATATATATATTTAGGCTATACCAGACCTTCCCAAAGTGTGGGGCCGGCGCGGTATGAAAGGGGGGAAAAAAACAACGACAAAAAACAACGCTTGGACGCTGCTAGCACGGGGCGCCTCCACAAACGCAAAGCAGGAGATGAAGCATTGCTGAATATGTTTCCAAACCAACTTCATTCTAAGCCAAAGACTAGAAAATATGGTGAAGCATATCTGCCCTTTGGCTTCACCTGCACAAGTGCCAAGGTAGGTCTCCCCTGCAGAGTTGGTTTTCCCTTCGTCGAGAGCACGCGCTGGGCTCTCCAAATCAGGGACAAACAGTGTCCCACATTCTTGATTTTTAGTTCACAAACACTTGTTGTAATGACTAACTACTCCTGACATTTTGGAGATGTTAGCTCTTTATACAGTAAAGTTACAGTGGGATACAAATAATATCAGGCTGATCCTGCCATGATTTGTTCCCCCGGTTCAAATTGCGGACAAACAGGATCCCACAGCTGTTTGTTTTTTTTTTTTTACCCCTTTTTTGCAGAGAGACATTTTTTGAAAAATGTATTGATAGCAATGTTGAATATTATTACACAGGAAAAAAAACAAATTACACCATGACGCCTCTGCCTTTCTAAATGGAGGGACAGTAACTGCATGTGTAAGCGTGTAAAACCTGAAGATAGTCAGATTAACAGTATTTTGTCTCTATCTGCCATTCTGCAATTCATGTCATGTAAACAATAACGTGGCGCACAGCGTGACGTGAAAAAAGGCGCATACCTTTAACGTTGCGTGACGAACTCTGTATTCCTCGTCCACACGTAAAGGCAAAAAAAGGAGTTTTAAAAAATCTCAGTTTTTGGTGATTCGAAACGCCGTTTACGTGTGGACGAAAGGTCCAAACGCATAGAAACAGCTGCGTTTTCAAAAATACCCGTGTAGGTGCGGACGTAGCGTAAAAGAGTTAGTAGTTTATTTTCTTACTACCTGTAATTTATTGCAGATTACTTGTATTTGCTTAATTGTTTACTAAATGTTTGAGGTGTGAAATAAACCGCAATGGAGCAAAATATGGGCGTGTGTGATTGGAGGATGTGTTTGTGCGTGCGTGTGTGTGTGCGCGCGCGCAGGGGGCGAGGCGAGCATTTTTCTTGTAAAACAAAGGGGGGCCTAGCGAAAAAAGTTTGGGAACCACTGGGCTATACAGTGGCTTAGCGTTCATCCTGGGTTCAAACCCACTTGGGGTCTTTGTACAGGGAGTGCAGAATTATTAGGCAAGTTGTATTTTTGAGGAATAATTTTATTATTGAACAACAACCATGTTCTCAATGAACCCAAAAAACTCATTAATATCAAAGCTGAATGTTTTTGGAAGTAGTTTTTAGTTTGAGCTATTTTAGGGGGATATCTGTGTGTGCAGGTGACTATTACTGTGCATAATTATTAGGCAACTTAACAAAAAACAAATATATACCCATTTCAATTATTTATTTTTACCAGTGAAACCAATATAACATCTCCACATTCACAAATATACATTTCTGACATTCAAAAACAAAACAAAAACAAATCAGCGACCAATATAGCCACCTTTCTTTGCAAGGACACTCAAAAGCCTGCCATCCATGGATTCTGTCAGTGTTTTGATCTGTTCACCATCAACATTGCGTGCAGCAGCAACCACAGCCTCCCAGACACTGTTCAGAGAGGTGTACTGTTTTCCCTCCTTGTAAATCTCACATTTGATGATGGACCACAGGTTCTCAATGGGGTTCAGATCAGGTGAACAAGGAGGCCATGTCATTAGTTTTTCTTCTTTTATACCCTTTCTTGCCAGCCACGCTGTGGAGTACTTGGACGCGTGTGATGGAGCATTGTCCTGCATGAAAATCATGTTTTTCTTGAAGGATGCAGACTTCTTCCTGTACCACTGCTTGAAGAAGGTGTCTTCCAGAAACTGGCAGTAGGATTGGGAGTTGAGCTTGACTCCATCCTCAACCCGAAAAGGCCCCACAAGCTCATCTTTGATGATACCAGCCCAAACCAGTACTCCACCTCCACCTTGCTGGCGTCTGAGTCGGACTGGAGCTCTCTGCCCTTTACCAATCCAGCCACGGGCCCATCCATCTGGCCCATCAAGACTCACTCTCATTTCATCAGTCCATAAAACCTTAGAAAAACCGGTCTTGAGATATTTCTTGGCCCAGTCTTGACGTTTCAGCTTGTGTGTCTTGTTCAGTGGTGGCTTTCAGCCTTTCTTTCCTTGGCCATGTCTCTGAGTATTGCACACCTTGTGCTTTTGGGCACTCCAGTGATGTTGCAGCTCTGAAATATGGCCAAACTGGTGGCAAGTGGCATCTTGGCAGCTGCACGCTTGACTTTTCTCAGTTCATGGGCAGTTATTTTGCGCCTTGGTTTTTCCACACGCTTCTTGCGACCCTGTTGACTATTTTGAATGAAACGCTTGATTGTTCGATGATCACGCTTCAGAAGCTTTGCAATTTTGAGACTGCTGCATCCCTCTGCAAGATATCTCACTATTTTTGACTTTTCTGAGCCTGTCAAGTCCTTCTTTTGACCCATTTTGCCAAAGGAAAGGACGTTGCCTAATAATTATGCACACCTGATATAGGGTGTTGATGTCATTAGACCACACCCCTTCTCATTACAGAGATGCACATCACCTAATATGCTTAATTGGTAGTAGGCTTTCGAGCCTATACAGCTTGGAGTAAGACAACATGCATGAAGAGGATGATGTGGACAAAATACTCATTTGCCTAATAATTCTGCACTCCCTGTATGTGGAGTCTGCATGTTCCCCCATTTTCTCTAAGAACTGTTGTTTCTCCTGCCTTTGGAAAACATGCAAGGTTAATGCTGCCGATGTTAGCCCCGGACACTCTTGGAAAAGAGATTGTAAATCTCAAGAGTTTCACTCACTGATTAAGTAAAGTTTGATTAGATTAACTACCCAGTATTTCCAGTAGTTGTCATATTCAGACTATGTAAGAGGGGCCTGTATGGAAGCCTTTGTATAGACAAATCAGTAATTCTCTGTCTTCGTATGACTGAATGGTAAAGCTTCTAAACATTTAAACTTTTCTTGGGGCTGTATGTGGACTAAAGTGTATATGAAGATGTAGACATTTTATATTAAATTAAAGCATGCCAATAAACTAAAATTCTGGGCCTAAGTGAAACTGAATTTACTAGCCCCACTTTACATGTACTTGGAGCCTGTCTCAAACATCAATGTGCTTGATTTTCTGAAGCTTGTGTAGTTAAACATTCCTAATTTCACAGTGGGGTAATGTAGATATGAGCCAGTCCTTGACATTTTGGCCTCTGCTGTGCAGCTTGATAAAAATGTGGTATGACATCTCTGTGATCTCTCTCTCATCCTCAGAGCATGCCCTCAGAGCAAAAAGGAACAAAATGATTAAGCTTTGCTGAGAAAACTTGATCAGATACAACTTGTAGCAATCCTTGATTTCAAGGCAGACCGCAGTTGTGTCTGGTCTCCACCAAAACCGCTTTCTCTCGAGCTGGGGGAGCATTTGTTCAGTTGTGTGTAAGCGGTTGAATGTTTTTTCTTTAAACACCAAGTGGCACATGTATCTTTTTATTTTAAATGGAGCAATCTGTGCTTGCTGCAGAGTGTGCGAGCTGCTGCAAAGCGGAGCCGTGATGAACAAGAGTTACCAGCCTCATGAGGGCCACATCCCCTACCTGCTGCAGCTTTTCATAGACTACAACCTGTACGGCATGAACCTGGTTAACCTGGCAGCTGTCAAGTTTCGAAGCGGCCAGAAAAAAGGTAAGGAATTTGGGCAGGGAGAGCACAGATTTCCGATCTTGTCTTCTTCTCTTTTTTTGTTTGAATTTTCTCTGTTTTTTCTTTGTGCCTTGTCATCAAAATCTAATTTTAGCATCTGATTGTAGTACATTTTCCTCATACTTGGAAAAACCCATAGATTTTTTTTTTTTTTAACTCATTACTTGATTGTTCCCTCATTGCTCGGCAGGGATGAGAGCAGGCCAGGGAAGGGTTTCCATGCCTTATGTCATATTGAATTAGTCTTGATCTCCCCTCAGCCTCAGGATGCCTCTGTTGTCTTTTTCTCTGTTTTCATCCCTAATGTTGTCCTCACGTTTCCCTTCACGTTTTGTCTTGTGGTCTTTGCTCTTTTCTCTCTCTTTCTCTCTGAACTTTCTTTTTCTGACCTCTTTGTCTTTCTTTCTGTCTTGTTCCTTTCGTTAATGGCCAAAGGTGAAATACAGAGGACGCATACCTCCATATGAAAGTTATAAGTGGGAAAGTATGAGGACAGGAATGGCAAGCAGATACTGGGGATCAGTAGCCCGCAGTCTGACTCTTCATTTTATTTGTCTGAGCTCCCTGTAGCCTGTGGAGCCGTGTCACATCTACAGAGTAACAGATTAGACACCTGCTGCAGCTGCTCTAGGTTTTGGCTCCTGTTTGATTTATAAGGTGAATACATAGCAGAAGTTGGATGTGACAGTCTGTGAACAAGCAAAACATGGGAGACACTTTTCATGCTGTCTTTATCTAATATTAGCCACACTGCAAGCAGCTCTATAAAAATAAACCATTTACCCTGTAGAATTACAACAGGTTTGAATGATGTTCATTGCTTCTGTCTTTCTTTGTGTCTTCTTACACATGAAGTGGCGTTTGACCAATGTGAAAAACAGTATTTCCTCCTTTTTCTTCACCGGCTACCATCAAGTTTGTAGTTTACTTTTGCCATTATCCGCTTAGCAGAGAAGTACACAGCTGACTGATGTGGCTGTTTAATTTAGATAACATAAGAACCAGTTTCCTGTTGGGTTCTGCAGTCTGCATCGGACGACTCGTGGGGGGGGAATTTTCACTGCCACCATGATTTTGGTTTTTTTAACATAAATCTATTTATTTATATATTTTGGGAGCCAGAAGTGACTATTTGGATGACAAGGTGGTGACCTACGTCTTCAGCTACTGCTAGTTATCTTATCAAGCTACATCCATAAAATGTACAGGTGCATCACAGAGACACACATACGTGCTAATTATTGCTAACTAACAGACTAATGAAATAGAATTTCACATAAAATGAAGCACAGAGGGCTGCTAGCTACTGCTAGCTACAGCTTTCACCCAGATTATAAAATATTATACTGGCTTCTCAAAAGCTTTTAATGCTGTAAAGTTTGATAACTTTACATGGGTGTCTATGGGGATTGACTCCGTCTCTAGTGGTCATTAGAAGAACTGCAAGCGTTTAGAAATTTCATTAGCTTAATTTTTATAGCCCTGTATTTGTGTTGGCAGCAAGGGAAGGAAAAATTCCCTTTTAACAAAAAGAAACCTGTGGTGTGACCAGGCTTGCAAAACAGCGGTCATCTGCTGCAACAGGTTCGGGGTGAGAGGAGGGAGACGGGACAGAAGAGACACTGTGGAAGAGAGCAGGAGCTGAATAATATCTAGTCATCAAATACAAAGCGGTATATAAACAAATAAAGTCTGAAGAACCAAAAAAATGTGTCTTTCTCCAAAGCTTATGGACCTACATGTATCTATGATTTGTGCTACAGTGAGCTGAACTCTTGATATCTCTGTATTGATCTGCTTCACGTAACCCCTGGAGAGAGGTGGTAGTGTGTGGGCTTGAAGCTCAGCAGTGTCTTGGACCTCACAGTGGTAGTGTCACGCTGGGGGTTTCTCTTCAGATCTTTGGTGAATCTTACCCAACTCCTCTCGCCCCTCGTAGGCACTAAAACCCCTGATTGCCAACTCTGTTTGATCTGAGTTTAGGCCTAAACTCAGCCTTCTGGTCGTCGTTCCCAATCAGACCTCTCTCCACACTCCCAGAGAGCATCCCGCCCAGCAGGACCACCTTCACTTGTGAGGCCATTAAAGACAGGAAATTCCACACTTGTTCTTTTAATAAAGTTCTTTTATAGAAGTCCTCACGCCTGACTGTCCTCCAACAAAAGCACAGTTCCCGTGTTTGATCCACCTCTACACTGATGCAATCAATGGAAAAGGCTCCAGTGTTCCCCTTACAACAAAGAAACCAAAATGCTCCAATAATGGGTACACCAGTTTACATTTTCTGCTCCCCTCAATGTCCAACTTGAAAGGAAGTTCCTAATCTGGGATCAAGCAGCAGAATAATAATAGACTGAGCTGGTAAAATGGGCCAATTCAAGATAAATGAAACCCTTAATGTGTTTTGAAGTCCATTCAACAACTTGAACACTCTGGCCTCCTAAATACTGAGATTAAAAAGTGTCACAGGTACCAAAAGAACTCTCCATGTAACAAAACAATGTTTTATTGTGCCTACCTTTGCTGCATTAAAGAAAGGAGGATAATCATGATTCATTATACCTCAGATTCTCTAACAGTGTGGATCGCAGTTTAATTGCTAAGAAATGGCAGCACTGAGCAGTTAATCAATCTGCATGAAATGAAAACCCTGTGGTTATCCAAATACCGTTACTGTGATCCTCTCATGTGCCTCTTATGTACATCTCTGTATGTGGTTAACAGATGAAGCAAAGGCAGACCCAGAAGGATCGGCGTTCAGGAGCATCAGCCCCTGGAAGGCTCCCTGTACGTCCAAGCTCAACGACAGCACCATAGGAGGCACATTCGTCCGCTGGGAGGAGAACGCCATACCCAGGCGAGTCTCTCCACATCTTAGTCTAAGCAGAATCTGAATGCACTGTTTTTGGCTTATGTCCGAGCTGCAGTGGATATTAGTTCTCCGTAAAGATAATTGAAAACCAAAATGGTAGCTTGTTTTTATTCATTTATTTCCCCCCCCCCCCCCTTTTTTTTTTTTTTTATGTTCACTGACTGTAGCTCTTTAGTCCTGGATGAGGTGGAGAGGCAGAGCACCTGTGAGCTGGAGGTTGATGCTGTTGCTGTGGATGTTCTCAACCGCCTCGAAATCGAAAGTAAGTTCACTCAGTATTGCAGCCACAAACTTAAGAAAGCAACGGGTGGGGGAAAGTGAAATTCAAGTTAAAGCACAGAAGAGTGATGGACTGCTCTGACGGCTGCCACACATCGAATCTTTTATCGGCCCCAAATACAAACATCGTGGATCTGACCTAATCCATCCAATCACAGGGGAGCAGCTAGACGTACAGAGGATGGGATAAAGGGTTAAAACGAACCAGGGACAATAAAGACAGATGCTGTCATCTGGCAAAGTAATGTAGTGCCAGAGCAGATGCAGCTTTTGTTCCTGAAAGATTTGTTTTAATCGCACACATCTGGATCTGTTGTTTTAGCGTGTGAAAGAAAGAAAGAGAGGTCATTCTTGCACTTACAATCTGAGCGGTGCCAGTTTTGCTGAACATTGTGTTGTCTTAAAAGCAGTCCTTCCATCTGGGTTGTAAAGATGCTTTGAGTTTTATCATTGAAATCAGATGGGACCTAACAAGCTTAAACCACAGAAAGAATCTGTCTTAAAGTGAAAAGAGAGGCCGTGATAGACAACAAGTGCGTGTGTTCTGCACTTATGAACTATTACAGTTTGTAAAGCCAGGGCTTTTTCTCAGGAACTTTATTTTCCTGGGAGCTAGAAGATTCCTTCTAAGCTTTGCTTGTGTCTTAAAAACAGCAAAGATTAGGCAGATTAGGACTAGAAGATTTCAGAAAGTTCTGTGGAAAGTCCTAACAATGTGACTGAATGAGAACTGATAAGTTTAGATGTAAGGGTTAAAGAGAGAGTGGGGCTTGGAGGTGAGGTTAACCATTCTCTGGAAAAATTATCCAGAGAATCACTGCTTCACCCTATTAACATAATATTGGTATATAATAACTGGTCTGTGGGATGTGTAGGATGTGTATTGTCAGGTGCAAGTTATCTGTGTGTTGATAAAGCTGTTATTGTGATATGTGTGTAAAGATGCCCACTGCTTTTGTTCTTCCTGCTTCCTATTTTAAGGCTGCAGGTTTTGGATGAAATAATGACTCTGTACCTCATCTTCTTTCCACATTATTTCTTTAATTGCGGTGTTGGAGCTGCATGACTGTGTAATGACTGCTATACAGACAAAGCAGAAGTCCTGCTGTGGAAACATGTGCAAAAAACTATGCAGTAGTTCTTGCAGTTAAAAACAACTTTATGAGTTGATGTTGTTAAGCACAGCTTTATATAAACACCGTGTTTGAGGGTACAGAGTTTGAGTATTTTTGTGCTTAATTCTCCATTTTTTTCCAGATCAAATTGGCAGGAATCCTGGTCTGCAGGCCATCTGGGAGGATGAGAAGCAGAGGAGGAGAGAGAAGAACCAGCCCTCCCAGATTGAAACCCCCGAGTCACAAGGTACAGGCATTCACCATGGAAAATCTTAGCTTTGTCTAAGTCAGTCTATGGTTTTCTGTTTAATTTCTCTGCGATCTGGGAATAATGGAAAATGTATGAGTATGGTTAACTGTATATAAAAGATGGTCATAGTCACTATGCTGTCACCCATTCATTTCTTAACTCTTCAGTTTCACCATTTGGGTCATTCCCATTGGTTGTTTGGAGCCAGAAGTGACTGTTTTTGGAGCTAGCAGGCTTGGTTATCAAGCGAGGCTCATAAACTGAACGCGTGCAATGCACAGGGAGACAAATCTGCTCATTAGTGCAAAGTAAAACATATTTTCATGAAACAAAGCAGGCTGTGTTGTTTGTCAGGTGATTCCATTATCAGGCATCGAAAGAACAAATGTGATGGAGAGGTCCAGCAAATGGAATTGGCAGAGAGCTTTTGGCTAGACAGACTTCTGTTGGCACACTTGTCAATAACAACAGCCACACCTTATCAGTATTCAGTTGGATTAGTTTTAAAAAGAAAATCACCCATGCTGCACCCAGCATCTGATCTACTTCTTGAGGAATTGCCCTTTTTTGGCGATTCTTCCATCCCCCAGAATTGCTAGTGCTGAAAGCGTGTAAGAACACAGCGTATCACAACTTAATGTTTATGGAGCTGCATAGCCACAGACTTTGGCCATGTGACACAGTACCCATGCTGGCTACTGCCCTCAGCAGCTGCAAAGCGAGCGTCAGAAGTGACCCATGAAGCAGCAGGAGAATGCAGCCTGGTCTGGTGAATCACATTTTCTTCGACGTTATGCCAAAGGCCGGGCGCACGTCTCATTTATCTGGAAAGAAGAGCTGGCCTGCATGATTCGCTTTTAAAGAAGGCCAGTATGATGCTCTGCAGCGTAATACTTGCTAAACATAGTTACAGGCCACCTACATCATTTCACCGACGCTAATCTAATTGATGCAGAGGTTTCAGCAGGATAATGTGCTTTGTTCATACTGCTCAGGAATGGTTTGACCAACATGACAAATTGTAAATTAACTTTTGAATTTCTCAATTCAGAGGAGAGGAGATGTTTTGAAACGTTGATTTGGATGCAAAATTCTTCGGTTCTAATGTGCGGGGAGTCTCATTTCAGTGGCGCCAGTGTTTCTGGTTACTGTGAAAGAGTTTTGAGAATGTCTGGAGGCAGTGTAGACTGTGGCTCACTGTGTTCTTCTATCATGTTATGCTTCTCTTTGTCCAACTGTGGCATCTGTCTTAGTTTTGTTAGAATTTTCCATTACCTCCACAAGTCAGAGTTATAATTCAAAGAGCTGTCCATATGATCGGTGGGAAAGCACTGTCCTTAAACTGCAAACCCT
>NW_005187575.1:659297-681917 GCF_000239375.1 Pundamilia nyererei | reverse complement strand
ACACACACACACACACACACACACACACACACACACACACACACACACACACACACACACACACACAGAGCTGTCATGGAAATAGGCTGCCAAATAATCAGAGCACGGCTGCACTGTGACAAAAAGTTTCTCAGGCCTACACCCAAGCACATAAGCACACGGGGTTCCCAAGCTAGAAAAGTGAAGAGAGAAGAACTCAGATAATGTCCATGAATTATAGCTCCTACAAAACAATTTACAATGTGCAAAGACAAAAGATTATGGTATGCAGAATTAAGGTCACAGTTTATTACAGACTGACAGCAAAATTACCCAGCCAAACAGCAGCATGCTTAACAGCTATTACTGACCACAATGTTTTAATTGTAGCGAAGAATTCCATGTCCGAAGAATGTTTCTAAGCGCCAGAAAGTGCAGTGTTGAAATTGCTTGTCTGATGTGTTCCAGATCGTGGGTTTGTCACCTCATCAGAGAGTGAGAAAATCTTCATGAAGAGAGTCGAGGAGATCCTCAAGGAGAACGAGTTTGATGTGTAAGTTCGTTCTCCTTCCTTTGATTTATCTTGGTAGTGCCAGGGTACACGATATCTGAAAGACTGCACTAATCTTGATCCTTAAGATTGTTCACGAGGAAAATTCATAATCACATATTAACCGTTTATTAACGTTTCCACTTCGCTTAGAAGTGCTGTAGCACTTTGTGTATATTTTGTACTAGTGTTAGGTGCACCTGTACAGCTCATATGGCCAATCACATGGCAGCCTTTTGTCACGTCTCACTCCTCTCACTCCCCTCACTCACAACCGGGCATGGCACATGGCTGCCCCTCTCTGAGCCTGGTTCTGCCAGAGGTTTCTTCCTGCTAAAAGGGAGTTTTTTTTTCTTCCCACTATCACAAAGGACTTGCGCCTAGAGGGTTGTCTGATTAATGGGGTTTCTCTGTATTTATTGTAGCATTTTTAGCGTACAATATAAAGCGCCTTGTTGCATGCAGGCATAGCTGAACTGCTGAAATCCAAACTGGGCATCAGAACAAGGAAGATGGGCTTTTAAGTGATGTGGTTGCTCTTGGCAGCCAGGCTGGTCTAAGTATTTCAGAAACTCTCTAGGGTTTACAGAGAATGATCTGAAAACAAGAAACTGTCCAATGAGTGGCAGTTCTCTGGTTGCCTTGTTGATGTCAGAGGTCAACGGTCTGTTACTACTGTAGAAACAAGCAGTGGTGTTTTCATGATGCACAACCCTGTTAATATCCAATATGTGCCTTTCTCCACTAACACCTACTAGGCTCAACTTGGTTTTTCTGTTTTCCAATAGGTAGATGTACATTTTTTTTTTTTTTTTTAGTACCAGTTTGGCCGGGGTTCCAAGTGAGCCACAAATGTGATATCACTGGATAAATTATGAAAGCAACTCTTTCACGAGAATCAAGTCAACCATTTTTGAATCCTGGAAAAGGCGACACACAAAACCAACACCATGTTGAGGTGCAGACTTTTTTGTGCCTGATGACAGTCCAAGAGGGAGTTAGACTATTGTTGTGTTATTTGTGTCAAAAGCAAATGACATCACTGGACTTTGAGGCCACCTTGCCCACCCATGTTGAGATGGTATTGAATTGTAATGGAAAACAACCGAAACAGAGTCGTGGCGAAACGATTAGGTGCTAGAGGAAAAAAGGCATTGTGTCCCTTCTCACGTGATGCACTGCCTTCAGGCTTGGAAATGGGACTCTTGGTAATTTGCATCACTTGTGTGATGACCCCCTTTACACAAAACCTGCATTTAAAGTTTGGAATAGAAATTGGTATTCACTGTCTGCAAGGTTGAGGTCTATGGTGAAATGGCCGAGATCACATCTGATCTGTATGATGCATTACTCGCTCTTTGCCAGATTCAACACAGATGTCCTAATTTTGTTGTGGCATGACAGTTCTAAAGGGCCTTTGAAGTCAGTGTGGGCATGCACAGTGTTCCAACATGATTTTCTCTTGCACAACTATTTTGTTTGCCTTTCTTTTATTTGTTTATCTCATTTTCCTAGTGTGAGAGTGCTTATTTTGACTTTATTCTTTTCATGTTAGGTTATGGTTTGTTGTTTGTTTGTCTTATTGTCATTATTAAAAATTTAATAACTGAAAGTCAATGTCCCATATCCGTCATGAAATTTGGAGTAACTGTCACAGAGTTTGAGTTTATGCAAGAGAGTAACAGTGTTTGAAAATGGGGACAAAATGCTCCCAGCCTTAGAGAGCAAAGTCTCCCATAGTCTGGCAGCCCACATCAATAACAAGTTGTTCTTGTTTTTTAGTTCTTTGTATTGAGCTGTAATGAAGTTGTTGTGTGTCCTCATTTTCTTTCTGCCTCAGTGTTTTTCTTCTCGGGGCAGAGAGCGAAGCAGTAAAATCAGAGATTGGATAAAATGGGGAAAGTGAAATTGCAACAGATGTAGTGGAGAAAAAAAGGGAGGGGGATGGTGAAACAATCGCCAGATGTACAGCTAGAAAGTATTTCCTGTTATAAATAAAGTACAGTTGACTCGACTGTGTGTGTGTGTGTGTTGCTGCATCACATCCAGATGGCTTCCATTCACCAACCCCTGATATCAGACAGGAACAAAGGGGAGGGGGGAGCAGCGCAGACCTTCGGTGTAGAGTCAGCCTCGTCTTAAGTGATGGAGCGCACACACACAGAGTTGCCTGGCTTCTTTCCCAATACCTGGCTGTCTCAGTTACCCTTTCTGTTAATACTCTCACGCAGCCTTTCACTTCCTGTCTGTTGGCTCTCCTTTACTCTACTATGTACTGCTAATATTGCTGCTTTGTCAGTGTCTCACTTAGCATTTTAGGCTTTTTGGAAACATCTTATTTCCCTTTACTCATGGTTTTCTTTTAATTCAGGGATTTTGTCCAATTCTTCAGCTGTGAACCTTTGTTTTGGCAGTTTCTACAGCCTCAGTTATGGACACATTGTTGTACCTCTTATTCATCCAGAACCAGTCTCTCATGACACTCTCTGGTAGGCAAGTGACCTTCTGGGCTTTCCTGATTTTGGATTCCAGCCTTCTCCTCCATGGGAGGGCTTTTATATCCGATTCTATATATAGCTCTTTAAACCTCATTTTGGTTGGAAATGTCCTCCCACTCGATTAACCTTTACCCTGTTCTGCCACGCTCTTCATACAAGGTCATGTGAGAATAGGTCAGTGTAATGAAGGTCATCTTCATTACTTAACTGTATAAACATGAGTGATTTTAATATTTATATTACAGGAAAGGGCACTCATACAAAAGTTTGTTTTTATTGGTTATTTGGGCTAAAGGTTTTCCTTGTGTCTTCCAGCTGGTACCGTTTAATGTCTGCCTAGGAAAAGAGATTTCAATTAGTATATAATGTTTGGTTAAGCTGGTGGAAACCAGTACTTTAACACTTACATTTTGGATGAGATTGTCTTACCTTTGTTTTCTTTTGATGGTGTGCCAGCCACAAGAGTCCTCAGGCATCTCGAGTGCCCTTTTAAAGGTTCCTGGTGCTACCCATAGCTATATTAGTTTATTGTAGATTGTAGTCGTTAGGCCAAGTGGGAAATATTTTATTTACTAATTGTAATTATGTTAATTATGTCTACAATATTGATTTGATCTTTCGGTGTGGTGTTTGCATGTTTGGATGGGTTCTTTCCAGGTACTCAGGCTTCCTCACACATTCCGAAGACATGCAGTTAGCGCAGTTAGGTTAACTGGTAACTCTAAATTACCCATAGGCGTGACTGTGAGAGTAACTGTTGTCTGTGTCTGTGTGTTAGTCCTGCGACATACTGGCGACCTGTCCAGGGTATACCTTGCCTCTCGGCCTAAGACAGCTGGGATAGACTCCAGTCCACCTGCAACCCTGAAAAATGATAAGTGGAAGAGAATGGATGGATGGAACCCCAGATCATTGTATGACTTGAGGACCAATTAGCCGCAGTCTATAAAAAGCTGCTAGTTAACATCAGAGGCTGTTACAGGAACCATGTCCCACCCCTGGCCTACACTCTTTTTTTGGAATTTTAATGTTGGTGAATAAACACCAACAGGTTTGTCTGCACTTCATCTCTGCCTCAATCCTCCTCTTTGAACCCAGCTCCTATAGGCCATCCTAACAGTCAGGTATTGGTATGGGGAATTTACTCCAAGTCACTTGGATGTCTTATTTCTAGCCTCCTGTCTATGCTGGTGCCATATTGTTATGGGGGCGATCGTGGCTCAAGAGTTGGGAGTTCGCCTTGTAATCGGAAGGTTGCCGGTTCGAGCCCCAGCTTGGACAGTCTTGGTCGTTGTGTCCTTGGGCAAGACACTTCACCCGTTGCCTACTGGTGGTGGTCAGAGGGCCCGGTGGCGCCAGTGTCCGGCAGCCTCGCCTCTGTCAGTGCGCCCCAGGGTGGCTGTGGCTACGATGTAGCTTGCCATCACCAGTGTGTGAATGGGTGTGTGACTGGGTGGATGACTGGTTGTGTAAAGCGCTTTGGGGTCCTTAGGGACTAGTAAAGCGCTATACAAATACAGGCCATTTACCATTTGTTATCTAAACCCACAGAAGAATTTGGAGCATTTTCTGCTGTGTGCCACGTGACAGGAAGAGAACCTTTGGACAGTGCTCAGACTTGATTACCCCACACGGCCTGGGGTTAATGCATAAAGATGTGGGGACATTAACTAACTGTCAGTTAGATAAAGTGTTAAACAAAGCCATCTGAAGCAAATCTGTTTGTTCAAATTAGCATCAGCAGATGTAGTTCTACATTTTTTTTTTTTTTTTCTGACTCCCGTGTATTAATCGCAGTGTCAGCCTCAGAGCCTCTGTGTCATTTGAACTTCACAACACAGCTCTTACTTGTGATGCCTCATCAGTGTATCTGTGGCCAGTTGTGGCTCTTCATCACTCAGCATGGTATTATCTTAACAATTAGTGTAACTGCACACTTTTGTCTTGAGGCAGCAGATAGAAAATTACAGTCAAAGGTGCAAATCATATGTGCATCTACATATTACACCTAGAGGAGCTGCTTTGCCATGGAAACCCACACTGGAGCTCCCAGTGCAGTGTTTGTGCTAATGTTGATGGAAGAGGTTTGGAACTCTGCCGTTATTAAGTTGCAGAGCGATGGCGATTTGTAGTCCTTATTGCTTCAGGGCTTGGCATCTCCATTCTTTACTTATATGGTCTGCAACTGGAGTTGCTGTGGTTCCACTTTGCTATAATACCACTTCCAGGAGTAATGACGAGAGAAGATGTTTCAAAAACTATTACAGTATCACACCTGAATTCAGTCTTTAGAACAATCACAGATGTGGTGCTTGATTTTATACACTTGTAAGATGAAGAACATCTGAATCAGAGATTAAGCTGTGTGGTCTGGTAGTTTTAATGTAACAAGTAGTCTTAAGTTAAATCTTGTTAACGGCTCATCAAATGGCTCAGAGTCTGTATTTCAGTATATACTTACAAAGGCACACATCTGCTAACAAGACTTTCTAGTTATCGTTCCTTTCTCTTTCTCATCATTCAAACTCTGAGAGGGCGTGGCTTGGTGGCAAAATGTGTTCATCATTGCAGAAATCTCCTGACGCCTGCCAGGCTCCCTCCCTGGCTCCCTCTAAAGTCGTTAGCTGGCAGACTAATTAAGAACAACCAGACAGTGGCACGTGCACGCTGACTCTCGGGAGGCTCTTCATCATACGGCACCAGCAGAACGAAGTCTCTGTCATGAAACCTCCCTCAATCTCAACCTAAACTCTGAGTCTGGAGTAGATTTCATTTTACAGCCATGTTGTCTGAAAAGCATTCATCATTTATCAGCCTCCTCCCTCCCGCTGCTGCTCATTCATCATTTAAAGTGAGTTAGAGGGTGTCCACAAGGCTGTGATTCATAGTCTACTATTCTGTCTGATGTGTTTGCTGTTTATTTGTCTCTGTCTGGCCATCTTCCCACACGAGTGTTTGTGTTCTTCCCTGAGCCGTGACTGGGCTCAGTCATGGTGTTCTCCAGCTTCACCTGTCAGTCCCGTGCTTTTCTACATATTGCATCAGAAGGTTTAAAGAAGCTTGAACTTGTGCTACAGAAGTCATCCGTGCAGTCACAGGAGCAACAGTTTAGTATCCTGAGGGCTTTTTACATGGTCAGACTCGTGGCCAGGCTTCAGACTCTAGTCTACCATCTTCACCAGATCTGAAAGACCTCCTCCAGAGCAGTGCCTAAAATGGAATTCGTTTTTTTCTTCCTCAAAACCACTCCTGTAAAATCTGTTCCACGTGCGAGTGGCGGCCGCCCGCCTCGTCTTTGTTTCAATATTTCAGAGTCACTAAGTGGTGAGTTGCCAGGCGATGCAGCAGGGGCAGCACGATTAAGGGGGCGTGATAGGCAGCTTGTGGCTGAGGGCGATCCGGAGGGATACAAAGCCCAGTTGGCTGTCTGCCCGTTTTCCATTCATATTCCCTCTGCCAACACACAGACACACACCACTTAGCTGTACACACCCATATACTTCCTCACACAGTTGCCAGACAAGAGACACTCTGCACACTTGTGCAGTCCCACACACAGCTTTCACCCACTAAACCGAGCACTTTCTCTGATTAAGACCCGCTGTAAAGACATGCTAATAAAACATGGCTGCTGCACAAGGTGCTCAGCTTTCTAATTCAGCTAACAGCCATGCAGACAACACTGTTAAATGTTTTGGTAAAAAGTAAAACTTGATGTCTGTTTATCTCCTCAGGACACAAGATCTGTGTGCTTGTGATGGGGAGAACCAAGAAGATTTCCCCGGTGAACTAACACTTCATTTTGACCCCCTGACCCCAGACGGGCTGCCGTGTACCCCTGCTAACGCTGTGGAGGTGCACAGGGGTTCACAGCCAGGTGAGGACAGTTGCAGTAGATGTTTCACAGACCGGCAACAGCAGATTTTGCTTTGAGTTATATCATATAGAGTTATCACGATGGGATAGTTTGACCTGCTATGAAACCAATAAGGACCAAAGCTATGTTCTGATTTGGTGTTTTACACTTTTTATTTGGTGGCTCATCAGTAATTTGGTGGCATGAAGTGGGTTAAACCAGATACTGTTGTATCTTTGATAATGGAAGTCATTTCTTTGTACAGGCTGTAGTGAGAACATAGCTTATACTCACTACAGCCTGTACATACTTATAGTTACAGAATATTCACAACATACCTCATACCGTGTACATTATAACATACCATAATAGACCCATTTCTGTAATATACTCACATATCTATATTATTGCTAATATATATTGTAATATATCTATATCACTAAAGCACTTCTGGATGGATGCAAACTGCATTTCGTTGCCCTGTACCTGTGCATGTGCAATGACAATAAAGTTGAATTCTATTCTATTCTTTCTTGGGTAGTTATCAAGGGTTATATAATTGAATAAACTGACTTTTTAGGAAGTTGAATAAGTTTTTGTGCACATAAAACAATGTACAGCGACATTTCTTTCTTACATTTGTTTTGTCTGGCTTTAAAGCCAATATCAGAAATGAAAGTTGTTATAATTGTAAAGCGCTTTGAGGGCCCCGAAAAGCGCTATATAAATGCAATCCATTATTATTATTATTATTATTATTATTATTATTATTATAAGCTTATTAAATCTGAGAACAAAACAGAAGCGAAATCCCCTTTTAATATCATCTTGTAAGTAGTCTGATTCACTATAGGAGATGAAGAAGATCTGGATTTTACGTACTAGCACCCTACACTTCCTTTTCCTTCATAGAATTTAAGCCCTAGTTGGACTAGGTTTCCCTTGTGACATGCATTTGTTTCTTTCATTCTGCCTGTGTGTTTGGCAGGAGAAGTACTTGTTTCATCACCCTGTCGCTCCTTCCCAAGTCCGGGAGTTGAAGGAGTGACGATGTGAGACTGACATTGGGCTAATGTGCAGGAAATCTCTGTGCTTGTGTGTCCAAACGTTTCACTGGTACTCTAGAAACTGCCAAAGATGGTAGTCACCGAGCTAATGCTGAACTGTGCTGCTTTAATATGGTATCTCAGTGAAACTGTTGTTAGCAAAGTGTGACATCGAAGTATGGCTAACGGTAGTTTCCATCTTCTCTGCTGCTGCCCACAGACTATGTGAGGAGCAGTGGGAAAGTCCCAGAGGAGGCTGTCGTTGATGAGGAGGCCATCCTGACTCTCCTGGAGAACAGTCAGTCTTTCCTCCCACTCTCCCAGACATCCAACCACTCGACCCTGTTAGGTAACACAGCCTCTTTCATTCGTGCACGTTTTTAATTTTCTATGCTCGATTTTGCTTCCCATGATTAAACTGTGATTTTTAGGTGATCATTTTAAGGCTGTCTTCCGCAAACAGCATTTCAAAGATGCCGATTCAGTGGTCGGGTCATGTGACTTTGACTCCAGAAGCTTCTGAAATGGATTTTTATGACTGTTTTGGATTGTTGTCCTGTTGTAAAAGCCACTTTTTCCCCCTTTCCATCCATATTTTCTGATATTTAGTGGATTCTTTCCTCCATATACATCTGGTTCTTGTCCACTTGGCTGCCACTACACCCTGAAAGGAGAAAATATTGACCTCAATGCTTAACAGCTGTCCAAGTGTTGTTTTCTTTAGTAAAAAGCATCTTTAGTTTCTTCTTGTTCTCTTCTACATTTTAAATTCTTCTAAGTTGGTGGCCAAAAACTTGTGAATAAACGTTTGTAAGCAGACGACATTTCTAGCTTTGATTAACTGGCTGATCTGGAGAGAAAGTTATTGCGTACAGCTGTCTGATATTGTCTGTGTGCTTTATTTTGTCCTCCATGCAGACAGCAGCCGGGACCAAGCCATCATTGACTTGCTGGCAGGCCTGGAGGACGATGGTTTCTGCAGGACACCCACTAGGCAGAATTCCCAGTCCCGCTCACTCCCCGGTGTCACGAACTACAACTGCAACAGTGATGAAGAGGAAGCAGGCCCAGAACTGGACAAGGAAGAGGCAGAACTCAGTGTTATAATGTCACAGCGTTGGGACAGCGACCCTACTGATAGTGCTTCCTCTCAGAGGCATGTTTATCTCTGCATGGTTGAAGGCAAAAGTATAACCATCAGTTTTAGAGTATGTTGTGCATCAAAATGTTTTCATTTTTTTAGTAATAAGTAACAAGTACAAGTGTAAGCTACACCTTTTTTGTTTCTGGTTGTATCTTAAATAAATAGGTGAGCGATCGCTGTACACGATCTGTGAGTCATCCCCAGTGAGCTCTGCCTGGGCATTTTTCTTTAATAATACGGTTCCTGTCGTTGGTGTGTGTGTGCACAGACCCTGCATGAAGGAGACAGAAAACTGCTTCAGTGATGCCCAGCAGGAGTCCTCTGACGAAGACATGGAGTGGAGTGGAAACAACTCTATGTTCGCTAACCTGTCCATCCCGCAGCTCGATGGCGCCGCAGACGAGAGCAGCGGTGAGTTGTCCTATGATGAGATGTACTGATAAAGCATGAAGTGTCAGCTTGCTTTGATGCCCATCTGACACCCCCCACTGATTCACGCTCTGTCAAGTATGTCAGGAGACGGGATCTGATAGCTGCTACAGAAGACAAAGTTAGTATGATTTTTAGTTTTGGCTCTATGACCTGACAGGCTACAATTTGATGCCAGACTCTGGGGTAAAAACTGACTCTCTGGGGTTAATTAACTGTTTTAGAGTGTGCATGTGTGTTTGGAAAGATGACTACAACTTCATAGACTGGTAATAGACTCATTGTACATGGACAACAAAAGATGGGTACTTCACGCCAGCTGTGCAGGAATAAATAACAAACAGGAGAAATATATACCGTCGAGAAGAATATCATATGCTTTATACTTATTATGAATTGTTTTTATATATTTAATAACTCATTATAGATATAAGATCTGTCTGCATATATTCACATAGAAGTATTATCAGTCCATAGCATGACCATATTTGAGCTGTTATTTATCACCCCACCTGCATTAGATGACTTTATCAGTAGCTCAACTGGTCCAAAAGCAGAACAACTACATTATCAGAAGAGCCAGAGCAGAGAATGAGGGACAAGCTTCCTGCTGATGCACATGTTAGTGATGTTCTAGTTGCCCTGTGTCTTATGTAGAGCAATGGTCACTTTCTTATTGAGCTTAAATTATGAATTTTGGCATTCAACATGTTATAATGGCATAGAAATATTGTAGTAGTTTGACTTTTTAAAATTTAAATTAGTGCTGTCAGCGTTAATAGCATTAAAATGACGTTAACGCCATTAACGCGGCAAATCTCGGTTAGCAGGTTAACACGTGTGCAGGGCTGCATGGTGCTAATGCGTTGATGCCGCATTAGTGAAACGTTTGGGGTGATCCACGTTAACTCGTTAACGGAGAATTGCCGTGTTAATGCGGTTATGGCGTTAACGTCCTTTTAACGAGATTAACGCTGACAGCACTAATTTAAATATATCAAAATAGTGATCGATCTCACCCTGGGGTTTTGGGTGATTGCGCTGTCTGATCAGATGAATTTCAGGTTAATTTCTTGCAGCTGTGGATACTAACTGATATGCCTCTTCTTCTCACATGCTGTATCCATAGATTCCTCCTTAACAGATAGTGGCTCAATGACGCAGTCTTCGCTTACGGCCACTGAAAAGATGTTGGGCAAAAGAAATCCCATCCCAGGGGAGACGGTCCACCTTGAGCCACCATCTACAGCTAAGATCCTTTTGGAGTGCAAGCATCCCGAGCACATACCAGTTCACGTGTTGGACACGGAGCAGCCGCTTGACAAGCACTTTCAGTTAAAAAGCAGTCAGGACAGCAGTAGTGAATGTTTGACAGGGTTCAAGGTGAATAAAGAAATCCCCTACATCCAGCCAGTCAAGCACCCTATTCCCTGCATATTAGCCAATCACCCTGAGGTGTCTCCCATCTGCATGGACAAAGAAGAACTACGACCTTTGTACACCTACGATAAGAAAGCTTCGATAGCTTTGGATAAGACGGATATTGAAAGTTTCCCATTTGGTAATGGAAAGGTCGCCAAGGACAGGAAGAAGTACAGCAGTATAAAGAATGTAGAAACAAACCGTCTGTCCATTCTTCAGAACCACAGGGGCTTTTCTCTCTGTTATTCTGAGCTGAGAAACTGCTCAGCTAAGACTGACCTGGAACTGAACACAAAAGACAATAAAAGCCCCCTTCTGAGGAGCATCGCATCAGCCCCATCGACCTTGAAGGAGGACGAGTTTCTTGATCCTCATGAGGACGAAATTGGTAAAGACGGCGAGGAAGGAGATGTCGGTGAGCTGAAAATCAGGTACGAGGATTATCAGGAAAATAAGACTGAGAGGACTATTGTTGCCCAGCAGGAGGCACACTACAAGTTTTTCCCCAGTGTCATTCTCTCCAACTGCCTCAGCAGAAAGAAACCTGGGAACAAGAAAATGGCTGACACCTGCAGTAAAGTAGAACAGGCCCAACCTCGCAGGTCTAAGCTAAAGATGAACAAAAAAAGGCTAGGTATGACAGGACCTAGGAACAAATTAAAGGTGGTCCAAAGCTCTACCTCTGATAGCCAGATTAGCACCGGCATCACCTCAGTAACACCTGCTAGTCCTGTGACTACGGACACTGAAATGCTGATTTCTGAGGATCATCAGGATTTACAAGAGGCCGAGTTGATCAAAGAGGAAACGATTGTGAAAAATGAGTCTGAAAGTGAGGAGCGGTCCATAGGTGAACAAGCAGAACCACAGCCAGAGCCCCTTGTCTCCAGCTCTGCTACCAATTCCTGTTTTTCTGAGGAAACTAAAGACTCTACTGAGGATGTGGTAAGCCCACTGCAAGATTTGTCTGCCAAAGTCACCTGTACTAAACCGTCAGCACTGCCAGGTAGTAAATACACCCTGAGGACCAAACGGAAGATGAAATATGATTCGGAGGATGGGGAACACTCAAGTGCTACTCGTTCTAAAAACCTAGCTTCTGTCAAAGAACGACTTAAGGACAATGATGTCTCAGGTGGGCAAGAAGTAAAGTATCAGAGAAGACGCAAGAAGGAACCTCCTATTATTATAAAGTACATTATTATTAACAGGTTCAAGGGAGAGAAAAACATGCTGGTGAAGATGTCCAAAGTGAATGCAGCTGAGCAGTTGGTGGTGTTGACGCCAGACAAGCTAGAGCACTATAAAAAACTGGCTCCTCTCAAGGATTTCTGGCCCAAGGTACCAGAATCCACTGCTGTTAAGTTTCCCGTCACTGAACCAAAAGCCAAAAAACATCCCAAAAGAAAGGCAAAGGTCAACTCCACAAATAAAAAGACTATCAACAACTCCTCCAAACCTCTGATCAGACAGGGTGAAAGGGTTCAGAGGCCAAAAGGCCGCAAAAAAGCCCCAGTCCTGCCATCTCTGCCACCCCCTAGACCATGTTACTGTGAGTTGGCACATGACTATGATGTTGACTATTCAGATGTCATGGTAGAGTTGGGCTACCTCTCAGATAGATCCCAAAGCCCGAGAGACTCAACGCCGCCACGCTGTTGGTCCCCAAGTGACCCCCTCATGAATACCAGGAGTTCAAAAGAGCTGATAAATCCACACATTGACCCATGTCTTAGTTCTGCTTTCCAAAAGCCACATAGATCGTCTACAGCCAAAGGAGCATGTAGTAAGTGTCAAACTGCCAAACCCAAGAGACTGTCAGATGCTAAAAGGAAAACAAGTAAGTCTGCAGAAAAGCCTAAAACTGAGAAGGCAAAACAAGGTAATCCTGCTATTTCGAGGCAGAGGATCAAAGCTGGAGGGGCTGTCAACAGTTCTACAAGCACTACAAGACCTAGAAGGTCTCGTAAAAAGAAAACAGAGGAACCCAAAAGCCATGACTTAAGTAAAGAGAGCTCCCAACTCCTTTTCCCAGAGGATGAGTTGCCTCCTTCTGAGAGCTCTTCACAAGAGGTTCCTCCATTTCAACAGCAGGTGGGCAAAGACAGCCAGAGCACGTCCCAGACTCCATCTACACCAGAAAGGAACTCAGTAACCAAGTTTATCAAGCCAAAGGTTGAAGACTGTGAGACTTCCATCATGGAGGTCAACCAAAGCATTTCGGCACCTGCTCAGACGAAGCAGCAAGCTTGCCAGACCACCGTGGTAAAGGCAGAGGATTCACAGGATTATTGCACAGACTTTCTGCCTCCAGTACAGGAACACAATAAAGATGCCCAGCTAAAAGAAGGTCTCCCACACTCAGGCCCCAAGAACGGGGAGATCCCCCCTCTCTCTGAGACCCCATCTGGCTTGGCTGTCCTCAAGAAGCTTCTTCAGACGAGGCAGAAGGGACAGCCCCTTCCCATACAAGTGGTTGGTACAGCAAGCCACTCTACAGCCATAGCCCAGGCGGCAGCACTTCTAATTCCCACCACTAAACCCACTAAATCCAGAAAAGCCCCCACCCTCACTTCTCGGAAACCCAGGGCCCCAAAATCTACCACAGCAAAAGAAAAGGGGCCGAGAAACAGGAAAGGCAAGACGAGCAGTACTCAGCCAAATCGGTCAGTAAAGCAGGAGGGAAGCATGTCAGATGAATGTCCCCTCTTCCTGTCAGACCCGGGACTGGACAGATGCAATTTCATAGAGGACAGCTTGTCACCAGAGCTCCCGCACAACTACACATTTGATATAAATGCTATCGATCAAACAGAGTTCTCCAGTCCGTACAGTGGCAGTCAGTTTGTCGTGACTGATAAAAATTTACCGGTCAAATTCCTGAGTGACATCAGCCAGGATTCTGTATCTGCTCAGGCGCCGGACTCCGAAAAGAAACTTGACAGGCTGCTTTGTTCTGGGGAGGATCTTCAAAGGGGCTCTGACTGCAACAGAGCAAGGCCGGACAGCCCCGACCTTTTAGATGGGCACACGAACCGCGAGCCTACATCAAGCCTCACGTCCCTCAAGAGCAGAGAGTGGGACTTCTCTTTAGGTAAAGCCCACACGCTCAGCCCCTTTCAAGACTTTCACTGTGAGAGGAAAGAGCTGCTCTTTTCAGTTTTTGACTCACTGCCTTTAAGCTCCGCTTCATTCGTCGACCACGAGGGCTCACCAACAGGTGAGCTGCCGGAGGGCATTGATGGACTAACATCCACCACCCCCAGCAGCTCTCCACGCTCCATCAGCTCGCTATCACAGGTGAGGGCAAGCCAGCTGCAGCGAGGGACAGCGGCCGGAGGAGCCCACATTCTCAAGCCCCTCATGTCCCCTCCCAGCCGAGAGGAGATCCTCAGCACTCTTCTGGACCTGGAGATGTCAGAGGCCACCTTCCTGGAGCCTTTCTGCAGTGACCCCTCTGATGCCCCAGGGAAGCCAATGTAAGAGTAACAGCAACAGTAACCATCATCTAGCATGCATTATTTACTAAATATAACAAAATAAATGTATTAGTAAAGTTTTCACATAAGAGCCAGAATCTAACTCAGGGGTGTCAAACTCAAATGCACAGTGGGCCAAAATTTAAAACTGTCGCAGGCTAGCATTAATATTTATTGAAAAAAAAATCTTCCTCCAGATATAAGAATTAATCTTTTCTTATGGACTTAAACAAGTTTTGCTGAAAAGCTGAATATGGAACAAGCAAAGCTTAATACTAAACAATATATATTAGGGGTGCGACGATATATAAATTCCACGGTTCGGTTCGATACTTTGGTGTCACGGTTCGATATTTTTTTCGATCCAAAAAAAAAGTTCATGCCTTTTTAATTTGTCATTTATTAAAATTATAAATATATATTTTAACTCAAAAGTACAGTTTTTAAATTTAATGTTGCTGAAACAAAGTAATAAAAAAAAAAATCTGATTGAGGAATCACTCATCTTTGGAAAAGAGTTTATTACAGAGAAATGTCTCTTTCCAAAATAAAAGCTACACTATCCGCTTCTTCTGGGCTATATTCTCAGCAGCATATTAAACATATCAGGTCCCCATAAGGAGAATCATGTGCTAACGGCTGTCTAAATGACTCGGCTAAAGTTAGTAGCATGCGTGCTTGTTGTTTTTGTCTGCTTCCACTTGTCTTTGTACTAGGATGATGTCGGTGTAAATGTGCAGTCATATTCGTTGTGTTCCCACTAGTGCTGTCAGCGTTAATCTCGTTGAAATGACCTTAACGCCACAACACGGCAAATCTCCGTTAACGAGCTACCGCCGATCGCCCCGTGCGTGGGGCTGGACGGCGTCAACACGTTAACGAGCTAACTGCACTAACACACTAGTTCCCACCAATGTAATTGAGCATTGCGTGGCACATCCAACATACTGTTTTACTTTAGTCCATGACTCGCTTACCTTCAGGGTCATACGTCACATGAAAACCAAAATAGTTCCAAACACCAGATCTGAATGAGGGTGGGGGAGGTCCATGTTGCAAGGAGAGCTTAACTTCTGTCTGCTAGCTTGCCCTGTGCTCAGTGAATCTGCGTTCGACTACTCCGCCTAGGCTGCACTGTCGAGCGCAGATCCACTGAGCGCTCAACACAGACAGCATCGACAGAAGGAAAGTTGATAAAATAAATTAAAAATTTTGTATTGTTCGATACATATGCGTACCGAACCGAAAGCACTGTATCGAACGGTTCAATATCGAGTATCGTTACACCCCTAATATATATATTAGCTGTATAATACCAGTAGGCCAGCTCTAATAGTAATTTGGTATGGCTTTGTGGGCCAAATGTAATTAGGCTGCGGGCCAGAGTTTGACACCTATGATCTAACTGATTGTGATGGTTGGTAAGGTTTTATATTTGTTTGTGGGATTTTTTTAGCTTCCCTCACAGGCTTTTTAATTGGGTTGTAAAACATCTTAATCGACAAAGTACTGCAATAAATAAAAGGAAGGTTGTCCGATAAGAGAATAGAAGTCCAGTGAGGAAAGAGTTTTAGCATTTGTTTTAGACTACAGCAAACTCAATCCTTTATCATTAAATGTCTGAAATTTCCGTATGTTCAAAAAGAAATCCACTGATCTGGCTCTGTTTTATACTGTCTACATGATGATTTATTGTAATTCAAATGGAAACGAGTGTACTGATCCTTTCCTCGTCTTTTCTCCAGGGAGGTCGGTGGCCGTAAGCTAACAGTGGGCACTCGGCTAGCTCGGGAACTTGCAGAGTTTGGTGGAGACCTGTCTCTGGAAGGCCTCCATTTCTGGAAGACGGCCTTCTCGGCCATGACGCACCCCGCCACCACCGTTATCTCATCTTGTCAAGGAGCAGAGGCTTCAGAGACAAATAAACAAAAGGCAGAGGGTGACCTATCCTCACCCAGCGATAAGAAGGTGGTGCTTTTGCCCTGCAAAAACCCACCAAGCCGCAAGCGTGTGCAGGTGTGGCTAAAAGCTAGAAAGCAGTATGAGAGTCTACAAAAAGGCAGGAGAGAGTGTGAGGTGCTGAAGACAGAAAGGGCTGGTCTGGAGGAACATGGGAGCTCAGAGAGAAGCGAATTGCCAGCTGCTGACAGAAGCTTGAAGGTTGAGCTCTGTGGTAACTTTTCCTGTACCAGAACTCAAAGGAGAAAGAAACAGAGCCTGTCTTTAATCCTGTCTCCGCTGGAGAATACAAGATTGAGGTGTAAATCCACAGAAGCAAGTCCAGTTTCAGATAAAGGCAGTGTCTGTCTTGAACAGGAGGACAAAAATAAAGAGGATGATGATAAAACCACCTGTCCAGAGTCCCCAGAGCTGCCTACATGGCAGCAGTCCCATCAACCAAGCCCCTCTGGCCAAGGACAGCTCAGTGAGAACAAGCCAGGTGAAGACTCTCCAAAACCGCTATCACCTATGCGCTGTAATTCCCCAGAGCTGCTAAGAGGGAACCACAGTCCCTCACCTCTCGCTGTCAGTGACAGGGATGAGAGGAGAACCAGTCCCCAGCTCATTCACAGCACCCCTTTCTTGAGGAGGCGATGGAGAAGCAAAGAAGATCTGGATCCAGTGTGCAGCACACCCATATCTCAGGGTAAGGAATGTGCATCTGTCTCCTTTGATGTTGTGACACCATCAACTGTTAGAAAGAATTGCGGTAAATCCTAACTTGGGAAAATTCTGCATGGAGTTTCTATTATTAATATTCACTGTTATTCACTCCTTCTCTGGTCTAATTCCCGCTGCAGAGGATCCTGTTTCTCAGAGACTTCAGCAGAGGAGGCGGAGCCAGGCAGACCCCCTGAGAAGAGTGTTACTGACCACGCAGATGAAGGTCAAAAACTGATTGTGATTTTTCTTTTTAGACTTTTAAAACAAAAACTACAAGCCGCACGGGTCAGAAAGTCAACTATTTAGTATCACTCCAGAACATTGCATGTAGCAGTCCTGTCTCTCAGGTCGCTGATCGTTTGATGTGCCTGTGATTTCCTCCTGATTCCAACTTTTCTTGTCATGTTTTTTTTATCCTCCACAGAATCAGTTTGCTGCTTTGAATGTGCCAAAGAAAGATAACTCTCAGATCGAAGGGCCAAGTATAGCCAACTCCTACGGCTTTAAAGTCAGCATGCAGAACCTACAGGATGCCAAAGCTCTGCATGAGGTAAGTCTAAGGCAACTAACCTGTAGCTCTTTTCCAAGTCAATGAATAAATGGCTTTGTTCTGGTTAGATGTTGGTTTTGCTTGGTTTTGTTTTTAAGAGAAAGTGTCCACCTGATTGGGAAGAAGGATTTATTTCCCCAAGTATCATCACAACATCCTGCTTTCGACTTTGACTGTCCTATCGTCAAATCGATATGCTTTACACAAAACAACTAAATAAAACAAAGACACACCCAGCTTTGAATGTAGGCCTGAGTACAGGTGTTTTGAATCTATGCACAGATTTGATTAAGTTCAAGCTTTTTCCAAAAAGGCCTGAACGTAACTGAGATCACTGCCAGCACACGTAGATCTCATTAAATTCAAAGAGAGGTTTGTCACGTTTTCATGGTTTCAGGCCTCTTTAATATCTCTTGAATACTGTAATTTCTGTTAGAGTGGATGGTTTATTTATTTATATTAATGATTGAGCTAAATACGAAATAAAAGACTGTGGTTTAACAGGCAGAGGGTGACAGGATGTGCTGCTTTTAGTCTATTAAACCTCAAATGTATTTGTTTCCTCCTCCATCTTCAGGTCCAGCACCTGACACTGATGACCATGGAGCTTCATGCAAGAACCCGCCGTGACCTCGAACCTGACCCCGAGTTTGACCCCATATGTGCCTTATTCTACTGCTTCAGTTCAGATACCCCCCTGCCTGATGTAGACAACACCCAGCTCACAGGGGCCATCGTGGTAGATAAAGACCATCCAGGTTCCAGCCAAGGTGAAGCACGCGAGCGGCGTTTTCCTCCGAGAACATAAGGTTCGATCACTAGTTTTAAAGCCACTAGATAATTGGCTGGTTTTTTTTCTGTTTCTAATCGCTCCCGCAGGATCCAGAGGAAGAGCGCCGTTGCTGGTCAGATCAGGTGTTTCTGGGCTGCAAGTGACATACGCTGCTGATGAGAAGATGCTGTTTGACGTGTTGGTCACCATCATGAGGAGGTGTGTGCAACTGTTTTATGAAAGGGAACCAAGGGCAGAGTTGCTGCAACTGTAGTGCATCATTACTGTCATTTAAATTTGCCTTCATTGTAGATTTTACACCTCCTACAGGGGTGGGGGTGGGATTTGTTTTGAGAAATGATCTCCATCTGCTAACACGGTCTGTTCTGTCAGATTTGACCCGGACATCTTGGTGGGCTACGAGGTGCAGTTGCATTCTTGGGGCTACCTCCTTCAGCGGTCCTCAGCACTTGGAGTGGATCTGTGCCAGCAGCTGTCACGAGTGCCAGGTACAGCCAGGAGCCACTGAAAGTAGTCCCTGCTGTGGTACCCAGTACGGCAGTTCAGGGGACGCAGAAGTAAAGATTTGGGGGTTTTGAGAGGAAGCTACTTTCAGCCGCTGGTAGCTTTCAGCAGGTAGCTCTGCATGTTCGATTTAGACACAAACAGTGACGACTTAACCTCTACACCCTCAGGCACACTGAAGAAGTGAGTCTGAAAGTAGGTGAATAAAATCAAAAACCATACCTGATTGTAATACTTTTGCCCAAAGATGTTTCTTTCTACAATTTGATCACTTTTTTTAAGGAAGTGGATGAAGTCATAGGGAGCTAGATCAGATAATTCAGTACAGGTGGTTAGCCGGGGTTACACAGTAGTGCACAGTTATGGTCACTTCTGCCGAAAGGTCTCCCCCCTCCATGTGGGCAGCCAGACCCTGGCAGACAAATGTGCACAACCTATGAAGAGAGTAAGCAAAGACACTTCTGAGGCTTTTGACTCCAGTGAGAGGCGGTGTCCATGGGACACGACAGTGAGACTCACTTGCCTCAAAAACTGTCAGTTTAGTGTTCATGACTCAATAATAAAGGGAGAGGTCCATCTGCTGACCAAAAAGAACATAAACACTAGTCTCATTTTGCAAAAAATTCATCTCAATGATTCCAAAATTCTCTGCAAAATATTCTGTGGATTGAAGGAAGAAGAGTTGAACTTGTTGAGTCCTGTTACATCTGGAGTTGGCTGTTACGAGAACATCATGTCATCAGTTAAACACGGTGGTGGTAGTGTGATGGTCTTGAGCTGCTTTGCTGAGACTTTCTGTAATCGATGGAACCATGAGCTCTGCTCTCAACAGAATATCCTAAAGGAGAATGTCCAACCATCAATTCATTGCACGAAGCTAAAGTGATGTTACATATGAGGAGAATGATCTGCCTCTGAAGAAAAACGTGTAGTGGAAGTTTTGGCGTGGCATAGTCACAGTTCAGATTTCTATTCAAATTCAGATGCTTTGCCGTGGCTTTAAACGGGCCATTCATTTTCCAAAACCCTCAAATGAGGCTGAATTAAAGGTTTATTTTTGGCATGGGGGCAGGTAGGCTTCGAGAACATTTTCCCTTAATGCATGACACGATCATTTAAAAACTGCATTTTGGATTTAGTTGGGTTGTCTTTGTCAGATTTTAATGTTAGACAGTCCGGAACGTGACAAATATGGAAAAAACTAAAGTGACAAAGGGGGCGAATACATCTTCCCATCTTCCCCTCTTAAAATGTGCTTGTGACTCATCAGGGTCGATCCACAATTAGCAGCTGGCACTAAATGTGCAGCCACATATTAAACACGCGCAGTACTTTACTGTGCATCCCTGTTATTGAATCTGACAGTGTGAGTTTGGCTAATGAAAGCCAGTACATGGTGTGTGTGCTGGATCTGGTGCATAATGTAGGTACACATTGTAGATAATATAAGTGCAAACGTGTAGCCCCATTTTTGTGGTGTGCCTGTGACTGAGTCTTGATACAGCATGTATGTGTATGTGTTTGCCTGTATAAGTGTGTGAATGTGTGATTCCCTTTGAGTGTGTGTGTGTGTTTGTGTACTCGAGCTGAATGGAGAGCCTCTGGCGGCTTCCCTCCTCTGTAATCGGCTGCCTGTCTGGCTCTGTGCGTGTCCTCAGGTGACTCCAAAGAGAACCGCTTTGCTGCAGAGAGGGATGAGTACGGAGCCGACACCATGACAGAGATCAACATCATCGGGCGCATCACCCTTAACCTGTGGAGGGTGATGAAAACTGAGGCAGGTGTCCTGGCATGACCTCCTCACAGCTTTGTAGCTCGTGACCTACTTTCTGTCTTTCCACTTGTTTTTCCAGCACGGCTCTCCCCACTTTACTTTTTCTGCTGCTGCTTTTTCTGTGACTCTTATTTTTTTCATAGTTTCATATAAAGTGAAGCTCTGGTATTAACAAATAAAAAATGTTATCATCAAGTAGTTATTATTGTCTTTACATTCCCTCAACCCCTGTGACTCCAGTTTTCTCTGTCCTGTTGTTTGATTCTGTTTACTGTGAGCTGCTGCTGTCTGAACTGGTCCAGTTGTTTTGCAGCTTTATGCTGTGTGCTCTGCTGCTTTTGGATTAAAACTACTTTTTTTTTCTCTCACTAAGAATACACGGGGATTCCCTCAGTCAGCTAGGTTTACAACGCCCACTGTAGTGTAAGATCAGCAGCAGTCAGCTTTCAGTTAGGACTAACTAGTAAAAGAATGGGTACAATTAGCCCACTCACCCCTTATATATGTATATATATATAGAGATATCTATATAGATATAGATATGGGTCTGGAAAGGGTTCCAAACCATTTTTAAGTGAAGCATGGTGAGAACCATCCGTCCATGCAAAAAAAGAAATCATGTTTAGTGTTTGTGGTTTCTTAAATAGAGAAAAAGCCGACATTTCTAGTCTGAGCCTTTGGAACTGCTCACAGCTCATCCACAAAAAGACTACAATGTGTGATTAGTGGTCACATGTAGACACTTGTATACATTTAAGTAAGCTAACACATCTCTTGTAAAAGATTCAGAGTTTTAGTTGAAGCGAGGAAACGTTAACCCTTTGTGCTACTCTTTTCCTTGCGTTCTGTTATTGCTATTATTTGATTCTGATCCATAAATTGTGTAAACGTCAGAGAGAGGCAGTTTTGAAAAATAGAACTAGAAAATGTTTTTTCTTTCCTCCTCCAGGTGACGTTAAACAACTACACTTTTGAAAACGTGGCCTTCCATGTGCTCCACCAGCGCTTCCCTCTCTACAGTCCCCGCACTCTCTCTGACTGGTTTGACCACAACACAGACTTGTACAGGTTTGTGCCGGGGTCAAACACAACCACCTTTTTGGACATTACCTTACATGAAATTAAAAGATGTAGTACAAAGAGATGGTTGTAAATTTCTCATAATTGACTCTTCCCTTGAAGCCAGCTCTGTAACTCTGGCTTATATGATTATCCTGTTTGTGTTGCTCTAGGTGGAAGATGGTGGATCACTACGTGAGCCGTGTGCGTGGCTGCATGCAGCTCCTGCAGCAACATGACATCATTGGCAGAACCAGCGAGCTGGCCAGGCTGTTTGGAATTCAGTTTTTCCACGTTCTGACCCGAGGATCACAGGCATGCACACACACACACTCACAAACAATTCCCAATAATTTTTAGTTCAGTCCTCAAATAGCTTGGTAGGAGACACAGGCAGGGCATTTCTATGGAAAATCCAAGTTTGTGGTTCAGGTCGACCGGCTCAAATCGACCGAGGTCAGTCTATCCTTCCTGGTTAGTTAATAGTTGACTGTTCAGGTAGATGAAGTCCCTTTGATGTTCTCTGTGTGAGATAAGTGCAGATTTTTTTTTGTTTTGAAACCTCAGGTTCAGTCATGGGGTGAGAAAAGTTTAGAGCATGCTTCTGTCTCAGTGCCGTGTGAGCAGGGTTTTAACCATGTTGGTGAAAATGTATGAGAACATTTTAAAAACCCAGTTCTGTGTGGTGCAGCCTGAAATCTGTCAGTGGGTAACAAAGTGGGTCGTACATATCGAAAAATGCTGACGAGTGTGCGGTAAGAAAGTGGGATGAAATCATGTTGCAGTGCTAGAGTCACACTCATCAGCATTTGGATGTTAACAATGGATCAATGGATTGTGTGTGTGTGTGTGTGTGTGTGTGTGTGTGTGTGT
>NW_005187575.1:656345-659277 GCF_000239375.1 Pundamilia nyererei | reverse complement strand
GTGTGTGTGTGTGTGTGTGTGTGTGTGTGTGTGTGTGTAATTTTAAAATTGTCCAGTAATTCTCATCCAGTTTTGGAGGTGTTTTTCTGCTCTGCTGGTTTAGCGTTGAGCTCACTGTAGACGAGCCCCGCCTGTGCTGGTTTGATCACTGCTTACTGCTGCACAGATTTCTGTGCACACTGATGCTGACGTGCGCTAACATCATGCAGTCACAGCCTCAGAGCACAATGGGAAACTGTCTAGGCTCTCAACTGGTGTCACAGCTGTTTGCCTCAGAGGTTGACTAAACAGTATGACATTTAATCTGTTAACACAGTAAATGTGTGGCTGATGTTGATGTTTTCTAGTTGAAGAGATCACTGCCTACACATGATTTCAAAGCCCTATAATCTTGGACTGTTTTGATTTAAATGAAATGAAGCATCCTCTTGGATGAAGGGTGAAACATCCAACTGCCGCCTCCTCGATTTCTCAAGGTGACCATGACGGATGACTGAGAAGTTACACAAACAATTTGATTTAAATATTAACTAACACAAAAATATTACTTATTAGAGAGACAGATACGCTCTGCAAACAGGGATGATGCTGCACCCGTAAAACATTTTAACAACTGCGGATTGAATACAACCTGATACTGGGGTCTGATAACACCTTCCTAAATCTGAATCAGCTCCAGCAGGGTATGAGTGATTCTCTGACTTCCTGTACAGACTGAATGCAGCTGAAATCTGTTTGACTTGATTGCAGCTTTTTGTGTGTTTCCCAATGCTGCTGCTTCCACCTGCCAAATATGAACTAAAAAGTAAAAAAACCTAAAAACTCTGAGTTACTTAAACACACCGAGCATGCTCCAGATGAGATTGTCATTAAGACATCATTAAGAGTTTAGTTTGCAGGTGGTAAAAATTCCAGTTGGATGTGTGAAGGAACAAAAGGAATAATAAGTTAAACTGTGTTTCCTCCTCTTGTCTTTAGTACCGTGTGGAGTCCATGATGCTGCGTGTGGCCAAGCCCCTAAACTACGTCCCAGTGACGCCCAGCATACAGCAGCGTGCCCAGCAGAGGGCTCCACAGTGCATCCCTCTGGTGATGGAGCCCGAGTCCCGCTTTTACAGCAACTCGGTGGTTGTGCTGGACTTCCAGTCGCTCTACCCTTCCATTGTCATCGCATACAACTACTGTTTCTCCACCTGCCTCGGCCATGTGGACAACCTGGGAACGTAAGGACATGACAGGCCCACACAGCTACAGCATGTAGAGAACTCGCTCAGACTGCACGCCTGCCAGGAAAATCTCCCTCTGGCAGCGGCTTCCTCCCCTCATTATTTTTAATGGAACAGGCACGCTGAGAGCTCGGCATGTTGTTCACAGCTCAGGGCGGCGAGCAGCGCAACTTAAGACTGAGTTCAGGTTTTCAGTGAGATTTGTGTGGTTGCATAGCAACAGCAAGGAGCCATGAACACTTCTTTCCACATGCATATGTCTGCTACATTGAAGTAACACAAAAAGAGTGGTTTGTGGCAGGCGTGCACAGGCTTCATCCTCAGCAGAGACAGCTCAGTGGGGTGCTGTAAAACATAGCAGTTCAGATTTCTACACGAGCATTTTTCTCACTTATACCTGACGCTGTCTTTCCAGACAGTAATATTCACGTTGCAAGAATAATGTTAAGTGATTGAACTGGTGTTCTTGTTCACATTCTGTCTCAGGCCTGATGAGTTTAAGTTTGGCTGCACCTCCCTGCGAGTCCCTCCCGAGCTCCTCTACCAGCTCCGCAACGACATCACTGTGTCACCTGGTGGCATCGCCTTCGTTAAGGTACAGCAACCTCATCATCATGACCGTTGTCTCTGACGAGACCTCACCAAGCTCTTAGTGTTGGCGTTGTGATGGATTGTCTCATTAGTTGCTGTGAAGGGCCAGTGCCTCCTAAGAAAACCCACTTTGTGATCTCTGTGCTTCCATTCATTCACTGCCTGATTGCTCCACATTGCCCGTTTTTACCCTGTTGTGCTACTTAAGCAGCTCTCACAGTAGATCAGGAACATCTTTATTTTTGTTATTTACACTGAGAGATATTGTGGGCCTAAAGCTAAACTTCTAAATTGCTTTTTACGTTCTAAGTTACAGCGCTTCCCCATGCTGCAGATCAGGCCCATTTTAGGTCCTTCTTAGAGTTTTGGTGCAACCCTACTTTATGTTTCTTCATTGTAAAAAAAAAAAAAATCAGTGTTTTAAATGATCTGTGTTTTATTTGTTCTAGTCTTCAGTGCGTAAAGGTGTCCTGCCCATGATGCTGGAGGAAATCCTCAACACAAGGATCATGGTGAAGCAGTCCATGAAAACCTACAAGCAGGACAAATCCCTGACGAAGCTGCTGGACGCACGGCAGCTCGGACTCAAGCTCATCGCCAACGTCACCTTTGGATACACCGCTGCTAACTACTCTGGGCGCATGCCCAGTGTGGAGGTAGGCTCAGCAGCAGCTGCTATATGGTCTCTGCACTGTGCACTCCCAGTACGATACCACTATAATTCATGAAAATAGTTGTTGTTGTTTTGTCAATCAAACTATTTTCTCTGTATTATTGTAGGGCCTTTACCTTGAGTCAGTGTTGCTGTGAATGTAGTCGTAACCCCTTTGCTCCAATATTTATTAAATCTGCTGTGTCCAGGTTGGAGACAGCATTGTCCACAAAGCCAGAGAGACCCTGGAGAGAGCCATCAGGATGGTCAATGACACGAAGAAATGGGGAGCGCGTGTTGTGTACGGAGACACTGACAGGTAAGCAATTTTACAAGACTTTTTGACTTTTTCTCAGATGTAAATACTAGGGGTGCAACGATACACAAAATTCACGGTTCGGTTCGGTTCGATACTTTGGTGTCACGGTTCGATATTTTTTCGATCCAAAAAAAATGTTCATGC
>NW_005187575.1:643770-653773 GCF_000239375.1 Pundamilia nyererei | reverse complement strand
ATTGAGACGGTGCGCCGCGACGGCTGCCCTGCTGTTTCCAAGGTAACAGGCAAACCATGTTTTCCCCTCATTTTCACTGTGTTGTGCACCAATCCCAGGCATGCCACTCTTGTTCCTGCTCCCGTTTACTCAGACCGCTTTGCATGTGTCAGTCAGGGAAAAGGTCGTCTCCTTCCGCTTGCACATTAAACAGCATCAACACCTCTCTTAGATTACCAGTAAATCATTTTATCTTCATCCTCTTATACCTGTGTTCTTTTACTCATGTGCTCCTTAGATTCTGGAGCGTTCCATCAAGCTGCTGTTTGAGACACGTGACATTAGCCAGGTGAAGCAGTTTGTGCAGCGTCAGTGTATGAAGATTCTGGATGGCCGGGCAAGCATGCAGGATCTGACCTTCGCCAAGGAGTACCGGGGCAGCGGCTCGTACAGACCTGGAGCTTGCATCCCTGCGCTGGAACTCACCAGGTGTGTGTGTGTGTGTGTGTGTGTGTGTGTGTGTGTGTGGTCACAGTACAGGAGAAGTCAGGAGTGTGGCTTGGATAAATGTTTGCTGGTTGGCTCTGTGTGTGTCTGTGTGTGCGTGCAGCAGAGAACAGGATGGTGAGTAAGAGCTTGCTGTCAGCTACAGTTACAGTACCCAGCGTGAATCCAATTAGTCCTCCCTCACTGTGTTCATTGTCTGGCTGCACTAGCCTGTACAGTACCTGAGTGTTGCTAGGCAACCTGTTTTTTAACGAGTGGAGGACAAAAAAAAAAGTGATTTTTAGATGCACAAGGAAGAAGCATTTATGAGCCCTGCTTCAGTTCATCTGCTTTATTTTGTGTTTTCTCTCTCAGAGCACCAGCACACGTTCTCGCTGCTAATGTGAACATGTTGGCTGTGTGATGTAAACAATAACTGCATCATCTGCTGTCACTTCATTTTTGTTCTGCTTCGCCTCAGACGGATGATGGCCTATGACCGAAGGCTGGAGCCACGCGTGAGTGAGCGGGTGCCCTATGTCATTGTGTACGGCACACCCGGCGTGCCCCTCATCCAGCTGGTCCGCCGGCCCACCGAGGTGCTGCAGGACCCCACCCTGCGCCTCAATGCCACCTACTACATCACTAAGCAGATCCTGCCGCCACTGGCCCGTATGTTCCAGCTGATCGGAGTCGACGTGTTCAGCTGGTACCAGGAGCTCCCCAGGGTGAGGACAACTTGCAGACATACGGGCCATTGTGATGTTTTTGTCTCACCACTGCCATTTAGAAGCAGAGCAGCAGCAGTGGAGATAATAAACCCTTCAAAACAAAACAAAAAAGAACCAGGAACATCATAAAGACACACAATCAACTTAATACTGAGTTTGGAGGATGAATTAGATTAATTGGTATCTTCCTTTGACTGACTGTGGCAAGTCAAAGAGGTCACCCTAGAGAGAACAAAGGATGAAGAGAGATCTCTTCTGCTTCCTGCTGATGACTAAATGAGTCAAGCTGCAGCGCTGCTGCCTCAGTCTTTGTTTCTTTCCTGAAGTCTGACAGAGTGCACACGCCATCTGCTGGCATAGCTACTAATCACAGTCAGATACATAAATGGTTGCTGCTCCAGTGCCACTGACTCCTTTTATGTGTTCGTTTTTTCCCAGTGAAAACAGAGTCACACACAAAATCCTGAATGTGTGTATTTGTATTAAAAAAATTGAATCTTTGATCTCTGATCCTTCAGCATCTAATGATATTCGGTAGGATTCTTAACAAACCTGAAAAGTATCATGATCACGTAGTTCACACTGTTTTATGTCCATGAAGATGCTGTGCATGTTAACTCCATGTGTCTGCATATAGTCCAGCAGCAGTGATCAATCAAACGTGTGTTTTCAGCTACATCGCTCTTTTCTCTCCAGATCCAGAAGGCATCCTGCTCCTCTGTGGTGGGTGGGGAGGAAGCGGGGAGGAAGGGGACAATTTCCCAGTACTTCACCACGCTTCACTGCCCTGTGTGTGATGAGCTGACCCAGCTGGGTGTGTGCTCACGGTGTCGTGCTGAACCTCAGCGAGTCGCTGTTACACTCTACCAGGACATGAGGCAGTGGGAGAGTCAGCAAGAGCAGTTGCTGAAGGTGAGAAGTTGAGGACGCACAGAATATGAGCTCCTGTTAAGGTTTTGAATAATAATTGGACCATTAACTTCTGTGATTACAGGTATTTATTTCTTCCTGCTTTTGTCGCACTGTCTTTAAACATTTACCCAATTGATACGACTCAAAGCAGGCGACACTGAAGGAACACGGAAACTGCTTTCTGGCGATAAATCTAGATTTATTAAGACAGCAATTGACGTCAGCAGTAATGATGCCTGGTGGCAGCAATCACTCGGGTTGAGTTGGTGTGCAGTTTTGCTTAAACAATGTCGGACTCCACAGTTTTTCTCTGGTCAGACTAGTAGTGACATGTTTGTGAGTGGTGTCCATACCAGAGCTCATCCTTGTGTGATCACTGTGTGCTTGTGTCTCTGTTTGCATACAGATCTGTAGGAACTGCAGTGGCAGTGCTGAGCGGCAGGTTCCCTGCGTGTCCCTCGACTGTCTCGTCCTCTACAAGCTGTCCCGGGTAAACAGACAACTTTCCAAGGCCCCCTACCTCCGTCAGCTGCTGGAGCAGTTCTGATTGGCTCCCGAGTCCCGGAGCCACCCACTGATTTGGTGCTAATTCCTGGCCTTCCATCTTAGTGTTTGTCCATTTGGTTGTAAAAGTTTAAATGGTGCTTTGATTGAGCCCTGACGGGTTTTCTCATTTTGTCTCAAAGTATTTCTCTGAGTATGGAGACTGTTTACGTCATGCCTCCAGTGGAAGAGGCCGTGTGTTCGTTTGCTGCCATCTCCATTAGCTGCTATGGGCCGAATGAAGCTGATCTTTTTGATGACACGGCAACAGACGGCCTGTTGCGGGACTGAGTGCAGTCCAATCATGGAACATGTGTCGTATTGTGTATTCACTGTAACTGGTTTTTAAAGATCTTATAAATTCAGAGACGAACTACACCCAAACCACTAATTGACTTTTTCTCCTTTTTATACTGACTGCAGTCTTTTTGTAAATAGTTCCTGTACAGATCCATCTCCAATCTCACTGTGCATTAACCAACTACAGCTCCAACCGTGAACACAATCAAAGCAGTTTGATGCGTTCTTTTTGAAGGTGCCATTTTTCTGTTTCTTTAACCTTGTCTGTTTTGGCAGATTTGACAGTTCATACTACAGAGTATGGGAACTGGAAAGCTCTCCATTTTTTTAGTTTTAAATGTGGGACTGCTGCAATACTGTATTTGGTAATTTATGCCATGAAGAGTCTATTATTTCCTTGTGGATATATGGTTTTGTGTACGTTTCCAATTTTACTGTGCGAACCGTCTTCAAACTACATTACAATTTGATCTTTAACCCTCCCACTCCATGCAGCCGTACACAGGATCTGTGGATTTGTAAAAATGTAAAAACTTATAATGAAGGAGATCCTTTTTGTTTGTTTTTAATGGACATTGCTGTGGGTGAAGGTTTGAGATTGATATAATAAAATAAAAAAAATCAATGTATGAAGATGCCTTCTTTCTTTCACTAAATCAGGAGCTTAAAAAGAAAAAATCAGAGGAATCACAGTGACATGACCCATTACAGCACAAGACCAAAAAGAAAAAAAAAAATCCAGTTTTCACAAAAGTGCAACAGAAAACAGCTGCATACACTGTACAGCTCAGCTCATCACACACACACTAGATTGCCAAAAGTCTTTACTCGTCTGCCTTCACACACACATATGAGCTTGAGTGACATTCCATGTTTAGCTATAACAGCTTCAACTTTTCTGGAAGGCTTTCTACGAGGTTTAGAAGTGTTCTTCCAGAAGTGCATTTGTGAGGTCAGACACCAATGTTGGGATGCTCTAATTCATCCCAAAGGTGTTCTGTCAGGCTGAGGTGTAGGACTCTGTGCAGGCCAGTCCAGTTTTTCCACACCAAACTTCCTCGTCCATGTCTTTAGAAACAGTTGTGCTGGAATAGGAAAGGGCCATCCCCAAATTGCTCCCACAAAGTTGGAAGCATGAAATTGTCTCGGTGTGCTGAATTATCAAGAGTCCCTTTCTCTGGAACTAAGGGAGCAAGCCCAAGCCCATTAAAAAAAATTTACACTTAGGCCCCCAAGTACTGTTCTAGCAGCTGCAACTCGAACTCCTCCATCAGATTGCCAGATGTAGACATGATTCGTCATTGCAGAGAACACCTCTCCACTTCTCTAGAGTTCAGTGGCATCATATGCAGTTTGCACCACTGCATATGATGCTTTGCATTGCACTTTGCAATTCTGTAACCTTCTGTACTCTGTTCTTGAGCTAATCTGAAGGCCACATGAAGTTTAGAAGTCTGCAGTGATTGACTGCACAAAGTTGCTGACCCCAGTCTGTTATTTTATGTGGCTGAGCTGCTGTCAATCGCAATCACTTTCATTTTGTGGAACATTTAATGGTGACAGAATTTCCTGACTGGACTTTGCACAGGTGGCATCTTATCACAGTACCATATTCGAAGTCACTGAGCTCCTGAGAGCAAGCCCTTCTCTCACAAATGTTTATAAAAGCAGTCTGCATGCCTAGGAGCTTGATTTTATATACCTGTGGTCATGAAAGTGATTGGAACACCTGAATGTAATGATTTAGAAGGGTGAGTGAATACTTTTGGCAATATAGTGTATTTGCAGTGCAAGATTTTATTTTAAGGGGGTGGCTAGCTGTCTGTCCCTGGTTCAGCTCATCCACTCTCCTCACGTCCTCAAACAAGGCACTGAATTCTAGCGATGCATCAATCCATGTTTGTCTAGCTCCAATGTGATACCAGTAACTCAAAGACAGAAGCTGACAGAGAAGTCTTAGCTGTAGTCAAAAAACACTGCAAACATAAAAACATTCAAAATGTAAGAAGTATAACAACTTGTTGTCCCTTGGCTTTTGGCTTCATGTTATGTTACCAAAATGTTAGCTCGCCCGTTTGTAATCAGTGCTCTACTGCTGATGGAAGGCATAGTAAACACAGAACATAGAATTGAACTGAATAGATTGACCTGTTGCCAACGATCCCAGTGAAGTTTGTTGAGTCAGGATCAGGCTGATATCTGATCTATTTCTTACTTTCATTCTAGCCTTACCTTTTACCTAACTACAGAGGGGATAAGGACACAACAATATTAAACACAGTGTCAAATGATTTATAAGAAAATAGCAATACTTCAACATCTGATCCTTCACTGTCCAGCAGATGTCCAAAAGCTTTAAAAGATGCACTGAGTTGAGCTGTGGAAGCGTGTGTATGATTTATAAGCTGCACTGCTTAGTTGGTGCTTCCTTTACTAGAGTACAAACAGTAACTATGTTGGAGTTTCCAGGTCTTGGACAGCAAATGGACAGTTGAGGCGTGTCACTGAGCCAACATTCTCAGTCTCCCTTCTCTTGGTCCAAAGAGAGCAGCAGGTTCTGTCTTGGTGAGTGTCCTACCAAAGAGATGCTCTCTGAGGAAGTGGCGCCTGCAGGCTCTGACACCAGTGTGGTTTGGGCAGTGGGGCTGTCTGTTAGAGCCATGACATCAGGGGGAGAGGACATCTTGCTTGGTGAATTCATAAAATTTGATGTATCGTCCATTTCAATGACCTCAAAGTCTGTGTCGTTCAACTGATCGGCCTCATTATCCTGCTCTTCCTCATCCTCATCTTCATCAGCTCCTGAGTCCAGCAGTGCCCGTTGGGATTCACTGCTTTCAATTTCATCATTCGCCGAGGCCAGCTTGTACATGACTGGAAAGAGGATGGAGGTGAAGATGGCAGTGACGAGTGACAGGTACATGAGCAGCGGGTGCTTTGGAAACCTCTCGAGCAGGAAGCCTATGAGTGCTGGCAGCACCATCTCGCCCAGCGCTGCACCCACCACGAAAACTGCCGCTGTGCGCCCCGTTACTGTGGTGTACTGCTCCACCCACGAGATGCCGCTTGGGAAAATGGCAGCCATGGAAGCCCCATAGATAGCAGTGCACACCCACAGGACCTCCTCTTTCTTGTTGAAGAAGCAGAGCAGAAGAGAGGAGATAGCGGTGCCCAACAGGCTGAGCAGGATCATGTTTCCCGGGTACATGCAGGCTGCAAAGAAGATGGCTAACCCACGGCACGCTGCAAATGACCCCCAGAACAGGGAGTTTAGCCCAGCTGCCTTCGCCTCAGCCATGTGGATGTACTCCTTAGCAAAGGTAAAGATGAAGGAGCCATATGCTACTTCAGCACCGACGTAGGCAAAGAAGAAGAGGAAAAGGAGGGCTGTAAGAGCCACATGATATTTGGCCACCAGGGGCTTTCCTGAGGCCGAGCGGGGTTTTGCACGTGACACGCTGCAGCGAGAATAAAGGATGAAGAAGAGGAAGGACATGAGAAAGACAAAAGCACCGATCACGATGTAGGCCCAGGTGGAGTTGAGGGTGCTGTGCGAGACTCCCTGAGTGTTGACGGTTTTGGTCACCTGGGGCTCTGTGGAAGGCGTACTCTTGGTTGGTGCTATGGCCTCAGTGCCCTTCCAGTCAGTCCCAAACACCAGCTTGGCTATGATAGGAGACACAAAGGCCCCAGCGGCAAAACTGAAGTGCAGCGCTTGCAAGTGAGGCCCCGACTGCTCACCCCACGTGTCCAGTATGAGCACGTTACCACCTGACACAGGAGAAACACATAGTTAAGAATGGAGACACAAGCATCACTTTGCTTTGGCTAAACTAGAAAAAAAAAAAGATTAACAGAAGAATCACAATCAGACAAAACAAGGAATGACTCCAAATAACTCCATCGGCAAGTTTCCATTCTTATGATGTTAAGAATAAGCTACCACTGTTAGCAAAAGCAGATGAAGGATTATTCTACAGGCCTAATACCACGTGGTGCACTAACTACATGCAAGATTTACAAGATTTCAAAACAGTTTGTAAATGTCTATGTAAGGTCTTTATAGGTCAATTTGCAGGAAGGAAACATAATTCACTATGAATTCATTTCACTTCTTCTGGTGCACATCAAAGTGAAAAGAGGTGCACTGAAGAAGCAACAACCAGACAACACCCCGAAAAGGAAATGTTTGCTGTGTGTGCCAGCACAGTGTCAAGAGTATAGAGGAGAGGAGACGTTACACAAGCAGAGTTGAAAGGGGCCTTCGAAGAGCATTAACCCAACAGCAGGACAAGTATCTGTTCGTTTTTTGAGAGGAGGATCAGGAGAAGCACTGCCAGAGTGCTACAAATTACCTTCGGCATGCTACTTGTGCATGTTTCTGAACAACCTTTTGGAAACAAACTCTATGAGGGCCCACTGTCCCTCAGTGAGACCTTTGTTCTTACAGCTGAACCACAGAACTAGCAGGTCTGCCACTGGTGCCCTGTTCTCTCCACGGTTTCACTTTCATTCAATTTTATTTACGTATGCACCAATACACAGCAACAGACAACTCAAAGCACATTGTATTTTAGGGTAAAGAGCCTACAACGTTAGAGATAAAACCTCACAATGAGACAACATTAATGACAAAGCACTTGGGAACAGTCGGAAGGAAAAACTGGCCACCAGTTAGGGATGAACAGAGGGAGACAGGAAAGGCACGCTGTGGACGAGTTGGTAATGTGGTTTGAAGCTTTAAATCTAAAGTGGTGGATAAACACATGTAGAGTGAAAAGAATCAAGTTGAGAATAAATGCTCAGTATATGAGATGAGATGAGATAGCCTTTATTTGGTCTTTTGCCCACAACCGAGATGACAGACCTTGCCGACCGTACATACAATACACAAACATCACATTGGGGAGACAGGTCAGGCTAGGTAGCGAGGAAAAAAACATCGAAATGTGTAACACAAAAGGATAATACAGATATCAACACACCATAGCAAAATAAACACAGAAAAGCAACAAGGGTGTCAATAGCATTCAGAGACCAGTTGATCAAATCCATAATTCTCTTTAGGTTTTAGAAACAGACTGTGAGAGAGTGTTCCAGGGAAAGTAATACAAAAAACACGAGACTAGACAAGGACATAAGAACTAAGCAGGGGAGATAAGGGAGATAAGGGAGAGGAGAAAAAGTGTGTCCGCCTCCTCCGAGAGCCAAAAGGAATGTCATATCATATCATGGGAAGTTCCCAGCAGCCCATGTCTATTGCACTGAATTACTCATACCATCTCCCTCAATGTTACAAACAGGACTCCACTACTGTTTATTCACTCTGCTGCAGCTAAGCCATGCCCTCATTTAAACATGCATCACCACAGCAGGCGAGAGAATGACGAGAGGAAGAGGTAAAAACAGCCACTTGTGGCTCTGAGCCCTGCACAAACTCATCAGCTGAGGCTGACCGTTAAAATCATTGAACTTTCACTGATACAGTGAATATCAATAGTTTACTTACCTGTATCTATAACACCCATGGATATCCCAATGCTGGACATGAACACAGTGAGGAGCAGAGCCTGCTTACAGTAAGGGATGGCACACATTCCAGAAGCCGTGAGCAGCATGGACAAACCTAGAAGATTACCACAGGAGGCAAAATCGATCTCATAAAATGACTGTAAAGGCCGGCCGGCAAGAACAACAAGCTAGAAAGGTACCTAGCAGGAGATGGGGGTTCATGCAGTCAAAGAGAATGCCTCCTAATAGGGATCCGCCGGCGTAGCCTGCAGAGCGGCCAACAAAGATGTAGGAGATGTTGCCGATATCCTGGTTCACATTTGCAGCCAAGTCTTCCAGTGTGGGGCCAAGAACTGAGATACACATCCCCTAAGAAAATAAGGCAAAGCTTAGAGCAAGCCACGACTGCAGGACCTCTGTTGTTGTTGGACCCACTCCTCTCCCTCCATTGTCCTACTTGTCTCATCTCCTTGAGAGATCAATGACAAATGATCGCATCAGGATCTAGGAGAACTAAACTAACATTTCCAACCCTGTGCATTCTGCTCACCCCCAATGAAAACTTTACCTCCTCCTCCTGTGTTTTTGTCAGCAACAAGACACGAGGTGAAGACAGAGGTGGCAACGTATCAACACATACTGCACAAATGTTTATTTTAGGATTTCTGTTGAGAAAAATTAAGACTGAAAAATTTTTACAAATTTAAACGAATCTAAACTTTTTTTTGATCCCTGCTAATTTGCATTTAATTGTTTAACTACTATAACTGATATAATATAAACATTTAGAGAATAGTTAAGCTTATGCACAATTTGTGGACCTCAGCTCATGATTTAAGACTACACTCCCTCACATACTGTTAAACACCATGCTATAGATGAAGGTGAACTCCTGTATAACTAGACAGCACCTGGCTTTTCTAATGAAAACACAAAAACAGTTAAATGTCAGTTCTACTCGTTCACGCACCTTGACTCTCATGTATACTAGATTCATTAGTGCCAGAACTAGTCTTCCAGAGTTTACACTTTCTAAACTCCCTGGGGTGGATGAAAGCTTTACTTATTTTATATGCTAACTACTGAATCTGCTATCTGTTCTGGCAATACTACACAGTTTAGTAACCTGTCTGTCAGCTCAGATCAAAGGTTCAAAATTTGATGCAAAGGGCTGGAAAGACCACTGGCATGCTCCCTCCATTTTCCCCCAGGTGCTATCAGAGGAAACTGCAATAAAGTGTGGCCTGTAAAATTCCTAGAGATATAAATAACACGGTTTACACAAAAACCTAGAGAATATAAAGCTAATACTATCAGGTAAAAGGTACAGGGTACCAAATTGTGAGTTGTTCAAATTATATTTATATTTTCTTTAGTGCTCCCAATTTGTCAAACCATTGAATTGCTACTACTGCACATTCACCCAATGTATATACTGTATATATATATATATATTAGGGGTGCAACGATATTCGTATCGATATTGAACCGTTCGATACAGTGCTTTCGGTTCGGTACGCATATGTATCGAACAATACAAT
>NW_005187575.1:635896-643750 GCF_000239375.1 Pundamilia nyererei | reverse complement strand
TTTGCACATGTCGAGGAGCGCGTCAGGCTACATTTCACTGTGTGTTATACTTGTATAACTATGCATGTGACAAATAAAGAACCTTGAACCTTGAATAGTAATAAGTAAACTGTAAGTGTGTGCATGTGAAATGGTATGACGATTAATTTATGTGCTGGTTTTTCTTGAATGACAAAGCAAAATTTCTTCGAAGGGAGACAACAAAGGCTAATCTAATCTAAACTGAACATTGGAATCATAATCCTCAGAGTTTATCCGTTCCTTTTACCAGTGCCAGCATACTTATCTAACTGCTTCGCATCACACAAAAAAGTGAAGTGGAGCTTTTGCTCACAGAGCCTCCAAGTTTTTTGTTCTCTACACTGAGTTCACACTCAGTGACAACAAAAACTGCAGAGCTGACACTGGCATCAATCAGAGCTGATTGATATCAATCCTTAAATAACTGTAATAAAAGTTTCCATTTCCCCACTTTTTTTACAGGATAATCTGATGCTGAAACAACAAAACTTGAATGTTCTTCCCCAGGCCCAATGGGGGGAGAAAAGGTTAACAATGCAGGAGAAAGTCGTCCAGTGTGTGCAGGTGGATTTCACTAATCTGATGCGGAATAAATGGTTGAAGAGCGAGATTTACAACTATGAAAATCCGGCTGTGCAGGATACTGCTGCATTCACTGAACTATTACAACCGTAATATTGCTTACTATTCAATAGTTACAAGCACATGTGACCACCTTGTGTACGTAGATTCACATTCTGTTGCACCTTTATAACAACTATAAAGGCAACCGGCATGTGGGGCCAGTCAAAAACAACCTAAGGACACAAAGTACGACTTAAATTGAAAGGTCTCCTTCGTTTACAACGCTCGACAGAACCATAACAGGCCAAAAATCTACTATATTATGGCACTATATAAGTAACTGCAGATCTTCTGACATTTCAAATGCATTTCCTGGAGTAGACTTCAGTAGAAATTCCAAAGAACGCAAATGAATATTGGACAGCCGTGATAAGCTAGCGGTTTATGGCTATATGCTAACGGATAACATTAATGAACCGGCAGGTTTAAGCTAACTTCCCACTCCTAACTATTTACCAAGCCCAGGCAAGATGCACAGAGCGCGAGCGTAACCATCCAGCGGCCGGTTGCTCCTTGGCCGCCCCTTCCTCCGCCAACCACCTCCACCCGGTCGTCGCTGTTTTGTGTGGTCTTTCTCTTCGCCCCCTTTAATGCGTTCTTCATTTCTCGCCCAGTGTCCTTCCTCTTGTCAAACAGGGTGTCCTCCTCCTTGTCGTCGTTGTCGTCCTCCTCCATACTGGCGAAATGGACGTGCTTCTTTTTAATATCGGTGTCACGCGTGACGGACGTAGACATAGCTGTCGGTCTAGCACCGAGAGAGAGAGAGTGTGTTGCTGGGAGTGATGGTGAGCTGTCACAACGCCGCACAACTGCTGACTGACTACAGATAATAAAGCGAGTCTTTTATCTCCTCCCGTTCTGGCGCCTCGTGTTTGAAGGCCGCAGTTGGTTATTAAATACACGGATTTTTTGAGTCGGACATCTTTAATGCGACGGTGACCGCAGGGTACCACCGCTGCAGCCGTGGAATCCCTCCATATGTCAACAGCTGCTGCCTGTATGGCTGCTGAAGGTTTGCAAAGATCATCTATTGGGATTGTTGCTCACTCCGTGTGTAAAGAGACACCTTCCTTTTGAATAACCTGAATATTTTTTTTTTACTTTAATTATATTAATCAGCAAGCACTGTTTTGTAATGTTATCACTTTCACCTGTGCGTTTTCGTATTATTGCAAATCAATGGACCTGGGACCTATGCAAAACCCAGAATGTCATGTGCCAAAACAGGCGATCGCTTCGCTTTGTTTATGAGCTTTTTAGTACCCTGAAGTCATGGCAGAGTAAGACCTCTGTTTCTACTGGCTGTTCACAGCTCAAGAGCACCAAATGATCCAGGGCTGCCGGTGTCCTGTCTTAGTCGTAGTTAGAAGCCTTTTCTGCCTGGCTGTTGTGAAAGCACATGGCGCCATCTAGAGTTTGTACCAAGTAAACTGGCTGAGCACAAATAAAAACCAAAGCGTGTAAGAACTTTAATTACTTGGCAGCAAAGTTGCAATAGGTCCAGGCTGCTGGGGGCATCCCACGATGCACTGTGTGTTTCTTCTTCACTCAATCCTCCCTCAGCCTAGTTCTGCTGGAGGGTTTTTCCTGTTAAAATTGAGTTTTTCCTTCCCACTGTCCCTAAAGCGCTTGCTCATAGGGGGTCATATGATTGTTGAGGTTTTCTGTGTATTACTGTATGGTGTTTTCTTTACTATATAAAGCTCCTTGAGGCAAATGTTGTTGTGATTTGGTGCTATATAAATAAAACTGAACTGACTTCAAAGACCTGAATTTTAAAAATCCCCTTTTCTCCCTTAAACATTTCAAGTCCAACATTCTTTCGTAAATTCTCAGCTATGTAGAATAACTGCTAATGCCAATGCATTAGTGCATATAAATATTATATTTGACCTTATTTATGAACTACAATTTATACAATCTTATATTTCCTTAAGAACAAGAAGAAGAATGTCTTTTAATTTCAAAGGTATTGGTAACAAGAGCTCTCAGATAAATGTCAAAGCTATTACAGATACTTGTGAAATTGTAGTTATTTAGTAAAATACTCCACTTTAAATTAACTTCTTCTAATTAAAATACCTCACGTAGCACTCTCACTGTGGTATGTTGGAGCCTGAACACCTATAAGAGAGGTTCTAATAAGAAATTGCAGTAGTTTGGCCTTGACGTAACAAGTAAGCATAGAAGAAAACATACAGGGGTCAATCTTAAATGTAAATCTTTAAAGGTTTTGCGGTGTACTTCATGTGGCAGCATGGTGTGGTTTTGTGGGAGCAGGTCTGGAACACTTGTCACATATTTTCTGATCAGTTCCGCCCATTCATGCAGAAGCATGCTGGGACCATTCAGAGAGGAGCTTGCAACAAGAAGGAGAGCAGCTGCAAAAACACACTGGACACACACGATGCACAACAAGGACTAAGCACTGTAGGAAAAAATAAAGAGCACCGCAAGCACTGTCTGCTGTGCTAGCTGTTGGGAACCTACGGTGGTTCTTACTTGCTGTGATATGAATTTTCAGTCTCCTTTTATGGCTTTGTTTTTTTATAGAATAGCAAAGTGATTGGTATCAAATCCTCTATCAGAGTTGCCCATATGCTCCGATGCTGACCCTGCATACAATGCTGCACAGAGTCCACCGTCAGAGGCCATAAAAAGATTATGAGTAACCTACACTGGTGCTGTTCCTGTGCTGTGATGAACTCTAAATCCTGACTGAATCAGGTGAACACTGTTGGGATAATATGTTACTGTGAGGCCTATATGATATGAAGGGACATGATCATTCATGACTTTGTAAAGGAGGATTTTAAATTCAATTCTAGGTTTAACATGGACTCAATAAGGAGAAGTCGATATGGCAAATGTGATATTTCTACCTGGTCTCATGCTGCGGTATTTTAGATCATTTGAAGGCTTTTCAGGGAGCCTGATACTAAATAATAACAGTCCAGACAAATATTTACATTTGTTTCATGTGTCCTAACCTGGGCAACAATGACGCCAGGGTTCCTACATATAGGACATTCATTAGCTCCACATCAGTACGTGTTCCCCACCCCCAGGCAGTGCTTTCTGACTGTTAAGAAATCCTGGTTCCTTTACTGAGATCCATAACCTAATAAAAGTGCAGAAGGACTAAATCTAGACAAATCATCTAATCACACACGCTCACACATGGGTCAAAAGAAGATAAAGATTATTAGAGAAAAACTGTGAAGGAGTGGCATGTCAGTGTCTCACAGGTTCAAAGGTATAAAGTGTTTTTGTTCATGTTCAGTTTTACTGCACTTGATTTTACATCTTGGTTAAATGAACTTCAGTGTTTTCTATGATCTATAGGCATAAATTAAAAAAAACCCAGATAACTTAAAAGTAAATATTTTTACTGTTTTTAAAATGATTAAAATTAATTGTGTTTACATACATTGCATATACTGTTGTTCACAACACATCCTGCAACAGAGGAAATGTAGACACATTCATATTTAAGAACACTTTTTGGGGAGAATACATGGAAAAGGACGGAAGCAGTAAAGATGCAGCAAATAAAGCCAGTGGCTGGATTAGATGGCAAAATAACAGCAACTAAATACTGTTAGGCTTTGGTGTGTTAACTTCAGCAGATTGTCTCAAAGATTTTGGTCTATAGTAATCACCAAGTAAAAATAAATCATGCAATTTAAAACAAAGCATCTCTTTGGTTGGCACATATCATTTCTAGAGGCACATATGACCGAACAGCTACAAAAAACAAGTAAAAGCGCGAATAGAGTGCAATGAATACATACAACAAAGCATTCATATTCATATATGGCAATGAGAAATTACTCGAGGCTCTCACAAATGAATAGCACTATGATGGCACTCCACCATAAAGAGTCATGCACATCATAAGGATAAGACATGGGATTTAAGCATAGTATTGGAAATGCGGAAGATTTCAGTCACTTTGTGCATTAAAATAAAATAAAATAATGGCAACATGTTTTTCATTGAAGAGCAAAGTTAAGACGTATTCACGGTGACAGGACAGTACAGACAAGGAGCAGAGCTCTGCTATCATCTGAGGTAGCGGGTCACAGGTCTGCAGAGGGAAAAAAAAACACTGACCCACAGCATTTCTATGATGGAGATTCATTTCCCCGGCGGCGTGAGTTTTCCAAATATGCAGTCCACCACAGTCAGTGATGGGTGACATCACTTGGTTCACTGGCACTACATAGGGGGCTTTGGGGAGGCGAATGAGGGCAAGCAAACACACTTTCAGACATTTTCATTTGTGCACAGTTTGGTCTTCAGTCAGTTCATTTAAGGCTTTTAACAACATGAAAGTCTCCAGAAGTGAAAAATAAATAAAACACAAAACAGATACCTTTCTACTGAATGTCACTGAACTGGACAGAGTTAATAATTAATGGGACTGATGGTCACATAGTCAATTATTAGTTAGACTCACGTCCACAGTTCAAACAGAGGCGTCTCTGAAATGATTCAGTAGAGTGAGTAAATCATACAGAGGTGAAGGAAAATGCACAATGTTTTGTGGGGTTTTGGGCCATTTAAGAGATCATCTGACATGAACCAGGTCAACTGTTAATGAATGCTGCACAATTTAAGTATGAACTCAAATGTGAGAGAAAATTACAAGAAAATGAACAAAAACGGTCCCCATCTGGCAGTAGGCTTTAACAAAGGGATGAGGATTCAATTAAAAGGTAATATCTTCCAATTTCTTCGAATGTGCCCACTCAGCATGTTGCTAAAACAAAACCCACTCATGCCCTAACTTGGCCAGTGACCTAGAGTTCAGTTCAGCTCTTCATCCCGCTGTCTTTGAAAGAGCAAAGTAATCAACAAACTGATGCAGTACATCAGATACGCATGGCTAATGTAAGTGGTGAATGTCTTCTTATGTGCTGATAGGCTGAAAGCAGTCAACAAAGTTTTAAACAGATATGACTTGATGATAAGTGAACTTTCACAGTGGCTAGAAGTCCTATTTTTCCTACTCCAGACTAATGTTTTCTGCTTGCTTCCAGTCTCTGTGCCTTTTTTAGGATAACCAGTTGCCACATATTTACTTTCTAAAACTATTTCTTTAAATATAACATCTAAAACACTGAGGAGGTTTGATTTAAAGCAGCCTCTTTGAATGAATCAGTCACAGTACCAGATTAACTGATGACACAGTTGCAGGGGGCTTTTTAGAACCCTCTCTATGCTTTCATGTTTGTATAATGTGATCATTAATAATTCAATAGTGGTAATTTTGGAAACACAGTGCAGCATAAATTCTGGGATGCTCCACAGCATGGGATCAAGAGTGGATAATAACCTTAACCCCTTAAAGCCTGAAATATAAAATAATTGCAGAAAATTCTTGTTTACTGAACCATCAGACAAATTTGTTTAAAAATTAAGTACATTTTAATTATCTTATATGACTTTTAATTTGTACCATATATTTGCTACCTCTGGTATTTTAAAAAATGTATTGTGCAGTTTATTTTGAATTTTTCAAGGGAAAGAATTACGGGCTCAGTGAGGTGAACTTAGAGCTTTTGGGTGCCAAGCTCTGCTTGGTGAGTTAAACAGCCTTTAAATGATCAGATTTCCTAGATCCAACCTCGGAAGGGAAGCTGGGTCAGCATCTCTGACAGGACATATTTTATTGTGCTTCCCAAAGCTGCATCCTTACAAGCACCTCAGATTTACAGCTCAGATTCCAGAGTCAGACAGAAAAACCTAGACTTTTGAGAGCACTTCTCTGAGCCGATAGTTACTGTGTGTCTTTTTAAAGACCAATCATTGATTAGGGATGCACTGACTGTCAAAAGGACCGATACCAGTACAAATATCAACGGTAATACAGATACTGGTACTGATACAGATATTGATGTCTTAAAGAGCATCTGGAAGCCTGCAGATAACAGTATTTGTATTCGTTTTTGTTGTTATCTAGTTCCCAGTTTGGTCCAGGAAAACAAATATAGCATATTGTTTCATTTGTGTCAGGGTTTTTTTTCAGCTTTTGTTAACTTTTAGGCAGGACATCAGTATATGCCAATTTATTTGCAGAAATGCTGGTATCAACCAACCCCGACCGCTGTATCAGTGCACCCCTAAAACAGATTACATAGCATACTGGAGGACATAAAGATGGCAGGGTTAAATATAAATCTTTGGCAGACTGGTTCACTATGAACTTATACAAAAATTTAAATTAACACCATAAATTGTTTCCTATGTTTTTCTGTAGGTTATATTATACAACATGTTTTAACTGTATGTCTAAAACTGTATGATAGTGATGAAAAGTCTATGTTAAGATTAGAGTAAGCCCAGTGAGAATGGCTGCTGACGGAGTTGATCTTGGACACAGTACTGCATGCCTAACTCTTATTGTGACAAAAAAATAAATGTCCAGTTTTCCCCATTTTCAGCTACAATTTCAAGCTTGTCTGATGTAAGATTAGTTCAGTCTGATGCATAGTTCTTCAGGATCACATTTACGTTCAGCTTCAACATATGACTCTGATATGTTTGAACACTTTGGCATTTTTTCCTACTTAAAATAGTCTTCACTTAAACACAGAGTATCTTAATACTATCAATGAGCAGCAGCAGCCTCAGTCTGACCCCCTGCACCTCTCTGTCAGTCTCTCTCTAGGGGTATTTAGAGGACAGACTCTCCTGCTTTGTGTTGCACAACTTCTTGAGCCTTTTCATGATTCATCATCTTCTGGTCAGCGTCCTGCTCCCCTTTCACGGCCTCCTTTTTCTCTCTTCTCTTGTGCTTGGCTTCCACCCAGGGTATCAGACACAGCAAGGCCCCGCCAATGATCGGTGGGACTCCTGCTAGGTAGAAGGCCATGTCGTAATATCCCATTTTGTCCCTCAGATAGCCTGCAACCAGATAAAGGGGGGGAAACGGTCAAATAAACACAGCTAAAGGTCAATGTTTACGATCACATCCAAATACAAAGAGAAACACAAGTGTCAGAACTCCTAAACATCACAAGATTAACAGCTGGTGCTGACCAAGATGTCATTGACTTTTGTCACCTGTATGGCTTCTTTACATATGTAAACTCTCCTAATAAAGATGGCTTCCAGCTCTAACACACACACACACACACACACACACACACACACACACACACACACACACACACACACACACACACACACACACACACACAC
>NW_005187575.1:622329-635865 GCF_000239375.1 Pundamilia nyererei | reverse complement strand
CACCCAGCACATCAGCTGTTCTCCTTGTTACCATCTGGCAGACGTTACAGGAGCCTGTCTGCTCGGACTACAAGACTTAAAACAGTTTTTACCACTAAGCCATACGACACCTCAACCACAACACTTAAACACACACAACACAGCACTCAGAAGCTACCCTGCGGCTTCACAAGTACTCTGTTTAATCAGCACTGGTCACTCCACTTTATTGTCATTGATATTTATATTTAAAAGTGCAATACTGTAATTTTCTGCTGCTCATTCCTGTGCAATATCCCATCTGCCCTCCCGTCATATTTCTTTTCAAAATTTTCTTATTTAATCACTAGTGTACATATATTTATATTTATAGATACATATATATTTAGTCATCTTTTCTCTTTTACCATGTCTCTCTAATATTTTGCTCCTTACTATTTTTCTATTTTCTTTATTATTTTATTTTATTTTATTATATTTTCTCCTACTCTATCATGCTGCTGAGTGACTGCTGCTCGTCAAACACATTTCATTGCAATGTTGACCCTGTGCTAACTTGCATATCGTTAGCTTCATAGCATAAGTGCCTAAGTCATTTTTTTGTGATGACATAGGCAGACGGACAGGATGATGCAGCAGTGGTAGGGGAGTAAAGTTAGGCAAAAATCTCAATTTGACCAAAAAATGACTTAGGCACTTATGCTATGAAGCTAACGATATGACAAATAAAACTGAAAACTGAAAACTGAAAACAACTGATTGTCTTCCAGGAAGCCCTCTGCACATGAAGCTCACATGAGTAAATGCACATGCTAGCAGTAAACCTTTAGTGAACCTTTGGCATTCAGCACTGAAGAAGTCTCGCATTTTTTAAAATCCACATGTAAACAGCGTCAGCTAGAAACATACACACACACTGATTAGTCACAATACTGAAACCACCTGCCTAGCAGTGTGCATGTCTCACACCTTTCAAAGCATAGCTATCGGGCATCCTACAGATGCTCAATCGTGCTCATGATTGAGCATCTGGGGAATCTGAAGATTAACTGAACACTATGAACTCTTAGCAATGTTCCCAATGGTGGAATGCATTATCCTCCTTAAGGGGTCAGTGATATTAGGAGATGCCCCAGGAGTCCCATGTCCTCTGTTGGCTTGTCTGATAATGCATCCTGCTGCCACCTCTTCCCTGTGTAGATAAGTGCATACGCTGGTGTTGAGTCTGTGTTTCCACAAACCCCGCTAATTCTAGAGACTTATTCATCATGAAGAAAACAAGACAGTCGATCGATCGATTATTTGCGCAAGGGAGGCCTCGTCTGTGTCCACCACGAAAATGACCCCCAGATCTGACCTCCTCCTGCTACCTTTTATTGAGAGACAGTTCACACAAAACATGTCAGAACAAAGCCACGCCCCCTTGGTTCTAAGACCAATGTGTGAACTTCTGTAAGAGTGTGTGTGTGTGTGTGTGTGTTATGTGAGAATGTGTGTGTGTGTTTGTGTGTGTGTGTGTTATGTGAGAATGTGTGTGTGTTAGACCTCCTGCTGACCAAAGGGTCATAAACCCAGGAAGCTTATATCAAAAGAAACAGATCTTTCCGATAGGATGTATCTACAATAAAACCTCCCCCAGCACAGAGTGATTGGAGAGGTGGTCAGGATCAAAGGAATGGCTTTGATCCTACTGCTTGAACTAAGACTGTACAAATTTAAGAAACACAATGGCAACATTCAACAATTAGACTTAACAGCTGGCTCACATGATTCATCAGACATAGCCATCCTCTTGATCCATGATCCAGTTCAGAAACTCACATGCTCAGTGTACGATCTTCAGCTTTAGTACAGGGCTCAGCATGAGCACTCTGACCAGTATTGCAGCTACAATCTCATGCACAGCAAGCTGTGATGCCCTGTGTTCAGACACCTTCGTATCACAGAAAGACAGCATTAAGGCTTTAACCAGATTGTGCTGCATTAGCTCTTTGTACAAGACAAGGTAAAATGCGGAAATGTGTCAGTGATCCTTGTGCACTCACCAGCTCACTGAATGTCCTTTTTGTAGGTACACATCACTACAGAGTTGGAATTACCCCAACGAGGCTTATATATAAAAGTATGCATGTGCTAGATTTTTGAAGCTAGTTAAGGCCAAGGATCCAAAATGACTAAACTGCCATATTATTAGATCATCAGTTTAGTGTGGGCATGTGTCATATGTTCAGGGGTTACCTGAGCATGATCACGAATTTCAGTTAACTCCTGCTTTACCTGCAATAGGGGGCCCCACAGTCATGGGCACAGACATCAGGCCTAGCAGGAAGCCAATGGCCTGGGACACATCTTTGGCTCCAACCAACTCAAAGGCGATAGGTGCCATGATGCAGATGAAGCAGCCGTCAAACAGTCCCATCAGCAGACACACTGCGATAAGCCCGCCAAACACATTGCACAGGGGGATCATCATGGACATGAGACCGATGACGAAGAAGGACGCCACCTAAGTAGAGAGATTATTTTGTTAATTGTTATGGTTTAGTACACTCTATATATTCAGATTGGATGCAAAACCAAAAGAAACCCCTCATTTTACTTTAACGTTACACGAGAAGGCTCATGTAATGTTAAATCTTCACCCCCTATTGTAAGACCTTTAACTGGCTTAAAGGTCTCACTGTGCTATGATCCTCACATGATCCCTAAAATGCTATTTCAGAGAATTTTTAATGGTCAGAACTTCTGCATTCAGACAATGTAAATCTGCTTACACGACTGTTGAGGCCACACACTCACTTGCAGGAACACTTTGTTGACTCCGTTAATGTAATCCGCCACTATGCCGAAGATCAGTCGGCCAATGCCAGATGTTATACCAATGCACATGAGCAAAACTTCCTTATTGGTCTCTTTTCCAAAACGCTCCTCCACGTGTTTCATCTGTGGACAGTAAATGAAAGATGAACACAGCTGTTTCATTTCTTTAGTTTACTGCAGTTATATGATGCACAGCACAAAGAATTACAATAAAAACTGTGAAACTGCAACCACTGACTAAAACCTCATTGGACAGTGCTCTTTGCTTAGTCATTGTGGATTTGTGTGTTAACTGCATGAAGATATTTGCCTGAGATCTAACCTCACTGGACACTTAACTAGGTACACCTTTCTGTACCGGGTTGTACCTCCTTTTGCCTTAGGATTACTTAAATTCTTCATGGCAAAGGTTTACCAAGGTGCTGCAAATATTCCTCAGAGAGCGACAGCATCGCACAGTTGCTGCAGATTTGTTGGCTGTACATCCATAATGCAAATCCCCTGTGCTACCTCATCCTAAAGGTGCTCTATTGGATTAGGAGGAGGTGGCTGAGGAAGCCATTTGAGTACAGTGAACTCATTGGCATGTTTGAGAAACCAGTTTGATGATAAAAGGTGACTCTGCCAACCTGTAGCATCAGTTTTCTGTTCTTGGTTGACAGGAGTGACACCTGGTGTGGTCTTTGTTTTTTATAAGTCTGTCAGCACTGCGCTGCACTCCTGTGGATGCATATAGTTGAATGAAGAGAGAGAAAATTCACTAAATTTTTCACTCAATGTATCTTTTACTTCACATTCTGCATGCGTTTTTCAGAAATCTGGGGTTGAATGGTTTTGCAGAACTGGGTTCAAAAAAATGTCCGGTTTTACAAATCCTTCTATTTATATGACAGCAGCCATATTTCAGGCAACAGGTCAGTTTGTTGTTATCATATCATCAGATCCTTTTATCTAGCTTGTCCATATTTCAGTGCTCATTTGTATTTCAGCTTCCAGCGAATGCCGTTTTCTAGTTTACACTGTCCAGATGTTGGCTTTCCACATTATCTCCTGTAGCCACGTCATTCCTACTGCTAAGCATTAATCTGTGAGGACCGAGAAGAGAAAGAGGGGCCTGCTGTGTTTCTACCTCCAGGCAATGTGCAGCAGATCTCTTCAAAGGACCTGCAGTCTGCTGATGTATAGACCCATCACCATCACCCCCTACACTTTCTGGCAGACACACATCCCTAAGACCTCTGGGAGACTTACATTCTTTGCCAATGTACAACAACATGCTCTGTCTTTAGGAAGTCTTACATCCAAGAAGCAATGCTACACACATCTTTGTTTGTTTGTATAAGTGTCAGGAGATTAACTTATGATACACACACTCAGTTGAGGCTGACCAGAGGGAGGATAGTTTTAAAGTGAAGTTAGATGTATCTTGAACTTTGCCACCTAGAATTCTGCTTGGAAGGTTCACGTGACAAACGTGCTGCTCTCTCAATCACACGATCACATTATCAGACATAAACCAGTGGACAGTTGATAATTGTTGAAATTTATTGCTAGCCTTCTGAAGGTGATTGATATTCCTCATGTGTCATACAGTAGTGAATACCTTATGGAGAATGTGGTTCAGTCAGGAAAAGCAGACCAAGAGAGTCATATAGCAAATATGTAAGATAATATGGAAGTGTATGAGTTACAACCTAGCATCACCTACTCACTGCCATGATGAGATCTATGATACCAGCGAACTATCAGTCAAACAAAGGTCCTTTGTTCACAGCTATATGGCTGGTAAATGATCGTGGATCTTTTTTTAGATATTCCCTATCTGACTCATTCCCACATTATCAGGTTAGGTTACATTTTCAAAGCTTCCTGCTCCAACCGATATATAAATGTAAAGAAAAATAAAGTGGTTCATCTCATAAATTCTCACCCAGCATGCATAGCTGATGACATTATATTAAGCATAACAATCACTGAAGTTCTCAATAACCTGAGCTGCTACTTATGACTAGTTCAGATGTCTAACAAAGAAATCTATAGTTGGTGGATTTAGCAAGGTAACAAACTAGAGCACCTTAACACAAAATACATTTCAATTATAGGGAGAGTTTTCCCCTTTAGAGCCCCAGTGCACCAACCCAACCTTCCCAAGTGCTGTCGTTCTCCTACTCTCTCGCAGATGTGTAATGATCATCAAACATCCAGCCCACACACTGCAGCCCTGCAGGTGCTCCTCATTAAAAAAATGAAACAAGCTTATTTTAAAAGTAGACACAGCTATCTGAAGAAAAGTACGGCTCTGAATGGTCCTTTATGGTGTTCCATGATTCAATTATGTTGATTCAGGAAAGGGAAGACATGGATTATCTGTCTTGATGATAAGATCAAACTTTCTAACATATTGGCCTTCAGCAAGTTGCACAATTTTCACAAATTCCTTTCCCACTTTGCACTTGGCAAAGCAATAGCATACCTTTTATCAAGCCATTTACAGAGCAAACACAAAGGCAACTTCTTTTTTCTCTAATCAGCAATAAGTTGAGAACTGGACTTTACTCTTTAAGTAAAGAGGTAAGCAAGATGAAAAACATACGTGGTACTAGGGCAAGGCTATTTCAAAAGGCCGCGCTCAGCACTTTGCTCAAGGAAATAGACACTATAAAAAAATAAAAAGTATACAGCTGTTTGGAGGATCTGACAGGACTCCGTTCCAACAAGCCGAACAATGTGCTGCTGGACGCATGTTTTTCTGCTTTTCCATCCCACAGGGCTGGGGCAGGTAGGGGGGAAGAATGGCTGCCGAGGCTGTTAGTCCAGTGCTGGTGCTGAGGCTTCAGCCAGATCCAAGTGTTATCCCAGTCTGTGTAGCAGACATGAGAAGTGTTGGGAAAACACAGGCATTGATCCACAGGACACTCTGATCTCCCTCCAATAACAAAGTCACCGTCTCCAAATAAACAGGCATCTCCTGAGTCTTTCCAGTACATACAGGCTCCCCTTCTGCAGCCCTCCCAAGACGTTTTCTCTAAGCTCAAAGTTTCCTATCTTAAAGCAGAAATAAACACTGATATAGGGAAAGCGACACATGTTTACGGAACTGCAGATTAAATCCTCCTTCCATATTATGCCACATTCACCAGGACCACACAGCTAAATAATGAACACATGAGGAACTAGGAAGTTGTTGTGGTGAAAAAAGAGCCCGGCAACCCACACTACAAAATCAGCTGACATCTACCTGCCGAGACTGATTTTCTTTAATCATGTTTTGTTTTGTTTTTAATATGTCTATCTTTGAGAGTCAGGGCTCTTTGCCAATGCTGTAGAGTCACACTATATTGTATTTATGTTGTTGAAAGCACTGAATAGTTATATTTCAAAATGGCTCAGTAGTTCTAGAAAAGTATCATTGTATTAAGAAAGGTGAACTAAATATCTAGTAAAATATCATATGTAAAAGTAGCCCAAAATTGACCATAAGTGGACCATGTCACAATTACACACAGAGACCTTTATTACAATAAATTCCAATTTATATTTCAGGATTGTGCACAAATACATTAGCAAACTGTGTTTGTTGAGCTATTCTTTAAATGCGCCACCTTAAGCAATTTGGCCTTGTGTTCATTTTAATTGCATACATCAATGTAATTGCATTGCGCTGATGGACCCATGGCTCTGCAGGCAGTGCAGGTAAATATTTTTTAAAAAACATTATAATGCAGGGAGACCTCACCACCGTTTAGGCGTCCACCAAAGCTCAGCCCTGCTGTTCATCCTCTGCATGAACACAGCATTACAATAACCAATACCTTGGACCCTCCTTTACGCAGACGATGTGGCACTCGCAAACCCAGACCGCCTGCCTCTACAAGAGCAGTCGCAGGAATGGAAGGACCAGCTGAAAGAAAGTGGAATGCACCTGAACACCAAGAAAACGGAATACCTAGAATGTGGCCCTCAGATCCTGGGATTGATCCAGATCGACGGCCAGGAGTTAAAGAAGACCGGCCAATTCAAATATCTCAGGTCCCTGGTCTCGGCGGACGGCGAGACTCTCCCGGATGTGTGCTCACGAGTCAACACAGCATGGCTTAAATGGCGTAAATCCACCGGCATCCTGTGCGATAAGAGGATGCCTGAACACCTTAAAGCCAAGATCTACAAGACAGTCTTATGGCCGGTGGCCCTATATGGAGCGGAATGCTGGCCAGCCACCAAGAAACACGAGCAGATCCTCCATGGAGATGAAGATGCTCAGGTGGATGTCTGGGCTTAACCCGCCCGGATTGTGTGACGAATGAAGATGTTCGAAAATGACTCAGAGTTGCCCCAATCGAAAAGATGATGAGGGAAGCACGCCAACGGTGGTATGGACACGTCATGCACAGCAAGGATAATTCGGTGTCAAGAAAAGCCTGCAATAGTAAAACTGTAATCTTTGTGCCACTTTTGTGCATTTGTATCGTGCAAAATAAGCCGTGCGCAAAGCACCAACATTTCTACTGGAATCCCCATCATTTCAAATCATTAAGGGTCTCACGAGGCAAGGTGTGAACACTGCTCCACCCTGCCATCATGTGAATTATTACAGCCACATATTACACACACACATATTAGAATGACTGATAGTCTAATGATGACTCTTCTCTCAAACCATGTTTCCAAACTGTGAACATTAGAATTCTCAAAGGAGTGCCCTCTCTCTGTTTGGGTGCAGATGTTCAGCTGAGTCTTGTCTTGAAGAGCTGGCTCTCCTATCCTGTCCCATGCATCTTCAGCATGCACTTAGCTGTCTAGCTTGCGTTTAGATGTTTTGTCCTTGGGATTATAGTGATATTGAAGTGCACACTTGGAGAAAATTCGTCTGATATAACACTGGTGCACGTGATGGAACTCTGGAAACGTTCTCAAATGATGTGTTTTTCTGTCTCCTTTTGCATCCTCCCTTAAATAAAATTTTTAATTTATCACAGTTGCCAAAAAGCAAAATATTAAAAGACAGTAACACTCTGTGCCACCGCTGAATGTCTGGAAGATCCTGCCATGGTTTCAACTTCCCTTCCTCTCCCCTTTCACAGTTCTGTTATTCACATAGCTGTTATGAGTTTTGATGACTGTGCTGTTGAAGCTAGCTAACCTCTCACCCTTATTCCTTGTTAACCATGCCAATAATGAGATCCAGAACCAAGGAGTAGGATAGTTGCAAAATCACACTGTGGAATCTTGGAATTGGCATGCTCCCATATGTCAAATGGATCATTACCAACCCCTTGTTTGGAGGGGAGTGAACGGCACATACACAAACAGTAAGTATGAATGCCAGCATAAATATTATTAGCACAGCAGATGAAAGAAGTGATAAGTACTTACCAGATGAACATAAGGCACAAAGTAGCCATAGAGGGCAGCGGGAATGCCGAAGGCCCAGATGCGATATCCCCACGACTTCCAGATATTGACGTTGAAAATCTGTTTTAGGTGTGAGCTGCCTGTTTGGGAGTCTTTCGGTTTGACCGGCAGCAGGGGCTTGTAAGTGAAGCCAGCCAGCATCAGCACAAGCATGAGGATGCAGAGGACACGCAGGGTGGAGTATAGGCCTATGTTTTTCAGTAAGGCTGACAGCACAAAGGGCATAGCGATCGTGAAGACGCTGCTGCCGGCTGTTACAATACCATTTACGAGGCCAAGGCGCTTCTTAAAGTAATGGCCAAGGATGACCAGGCTTGGCTGGTAGGCGAAAGAGCAGCCGCAGGAGAACACAATGCCGTATGTGAAGTACATGAGGTCCAGGGACCTAGGAGCAAATAAATAACATCAGTGTACAGTCGATTCATTCAGTTGCCAATTCATCTGCAAGATATTTCCCAGAAAAGAATCAGTTCTTAGCAGCAGCAACTATAAAATAAGATGTCAAATGTCTTTAAAGGTCCAAAAATATGTTGTTTAAATTACGATACAGATTTTTGTTTCAAGAAGCTTTATCACGTATTAGGTTAAATCAAATGCAACGCAGTAACACAATTCTCATTCACATAAATCAAATACAGAGTAAGTCTCCTAACTCGTTCTCACATTAAGTTAATTTGCTATAACTTCAGTGACAACAAATAATTCGTTTAAATATTTTTAACACATTATGACACATTCTAACCGATGGTGCATATTGGTTTACATTGTCAGTGACTCATAATTATAAAAGTTATCAATTGTTTAAACTAAGTCATTTTACTATTTCATGAAAACTGACAGAGAGCATGTTGCTGCCACCAAATTCAAAATGACCAAATGCCTTTTCCTTAAAATAGTACATGTTCTTAGTTCCACTGTTAATAAAATATTTCATAGGTTTATGAGCTTTGCCAATCACTGCATTCTCTTTTTACTTACATTTTATACAGGGGCCTAGCGTTTTTGGAAATGGTTTTGCACACAGTGAGTTTCAAAGTTCTGTTTGGCTTAAATAAATATCTAAGTGCCAATAGCAGTCACATAGTAAGTCTGCACTCTGAGAACTTAGCTTCCTGACCACAGTTTCTGTCATTTGACCAGCTGTAATTCAGCAGTTTTATTGCTTACTCTAGTGATAAAGTGTGTGCGTTGCACTTGTTGCGTTGCTTGAACCACATATGACTGTGTGAGTGTTTCCTCACTTGTAGGCCACAATGAGATTCTAGGTCATTTTTACCATGAAATCATCATTTTATATAAAATGTTTTGTTTTGGGAGATCAAACTGACTCATCGAATTGATCAAATAAAATCAGGCAGACCACACAGTTACACTGATTTTTATTTTTATTTTTACCATTCAATTAACAAACAGGACTACAGTACAGTCCCCTTGCTCTCATTTTGAAAGTTTCGCCAAGTGAACAGAGTCACTGAGTTTGACCTCTTCACTATGTTTGTGATATTGGTATTTGATATTTAGGGTAAATGTGTTGTGCTGCAAGATACAGTGCATCCAAGACATTTGCGTTTGACTTTAGATGAGTGAATGTCCTGTATTTCATTTGTTACTTAGTACTAGTTAGCATGTGTCTATGTATTTTGCCCTCACAACATGCAGCCCAAAATGTTAACTTAGAAGTTTCTAAAAAGCATGATATATTATAGTTGTGGAAACCATATAAGAAATCATGGGTGCCTTGTTACTGCCCCAAATACAATCTTTTTCAGTGGAAAACACTGTATGCATATTTTGTCATGTGACAAAAAAGTGAAGCGAGACAGGCCTGATATCCTATAATACTAAGGTTTTGCCTGAACGTGCAAAGTTAAATAACAGTTAAAAGGTGCTACAAAAGAATTATACATAAAGCAAAAGCATGCTATCTTAAGAAATTTAAAATAAATTCTTATGCAGTTGTGAGTTGGAAAACTTCCTTACGTGACAAAGGAGCTACCCAGTAGGCCGACCAGACCCACAGCAGCACCACCCACTGCAACAATTCTGCAGCCGAGCATGTCGGTGAATATGCTGACGATGGGAGAGCAGAAGAAGATCATGCCCATGGAGAGGGAGCCCACCCATGCTGCAGGAGACACACAGTGGGAAGACAGAATGAATGTCATGATTCTATTATATTTCAATTCAATTCAGTTGAATTCAATTCAATTCAATATTATTTATATAGCGGCAAATCACAACAACAGTTGCCTCAAGGTGCTTTATATTGTAAGGTAGACCCCACAATAGTAGATACAGGGAAGGAAAAAAACACCTTGCACAACTGTCTCCAGGAAAATACTTTACACTACAGACACTAACCGCTAAACAAAGGGTCATGTTGCAATAACAGAACACTATTGTTTCTGTATCGATGCACACATTTACTCAAGGATACACACAGACTGTACAGCTTACTAGGCAACCAGTCATCACATGCCTTACCAACGTCATGAGTTCCCTTTTTTACATCTTGGCCATTTTACTCCTGCTGTACTTTGTATTTGAATCTACTGAACTCGGGCTTTACAAATGCTTCTTACGTACATAGTCTATACATTTACACATTCCTCGTATGATTTCCTTCGTAGATGGAAAAGAAGCAAATAAACCATTTGGTGACAGAGCACACAAGATACAAAATACATTATTATTAATTTTCAAATACTGAGGTCGTTAGTAAGTCATACCTGTGAGCCAAAGGTTCAAGTTTACTCTAACTGGCATCAGTGAGAGGGGACAATCATAACATGGTCATCTCAGATTAACAGCTCCGGCTGTGCAAGCCCTACTCACCTGCTGTTCAAACTGTTTCTTTGCAAAAGCCAGCCAATGAGAAGAAAGTTCATTTTAATGCAGGGGGAAAGCCAAAAAAGTTTGTTTTAGACAATGGATGGACTATACCAAGGCCCCTTAAAAGGTAAATAAGAATTGCTGTGAACAAAGCTATTCTGTTAGTGTGTTTGTCATGACTATAGGGAAAAAGGCGAGAGTGACATGTTTTTGTACAAAAGACTGCTGGGAACTGGGAACTTTCTCTTTAAGACATCACACATCCAATACCAGATAACAATAGAGACCAGAAATGCCTTCAGGTGAACAACAGGTCAGCACATGTGACACAAGCCATATAAAAAGTTGTTGACTCTGAAGCTAAGTCAGGTGAAACTTGTGGGAAAAGACCAACTGGAGCTGGAATGCTTTTGTTGTCTGTTTTTTACACGACTAACAGGAAACCCTTGTGTCAGGTTTCAGGGTTGTTGCTGGGATTTTATTCTCCTCACCTCACCCCATGCTGGCAGAGTATTAAGCGATCTCAGGTTTCCAAATGAAACAGATGCTATGAAGTTCCAAAGAAAAACACCAGTGTGGTTGTGATTTTAGGATTAATCTGGACAACACTGTCACCAGCTTCTCCCTTTTTAAAGTCACACTTGAGGAGACGTGTTTATTTCAGTGTGCCAAGAGTTTACAGTCAGCCAGCAACTGAGAGGCTTTATTGCTCATTGTTTAAATCAAACTGTCCACAGTTGTTTATTACCTAGTGGTCCCTGCGAAATGTGGAAACAGTTATTTTCATTTTATTTCTTATCACAATCACTTTTTTACACAACAGTAATTCACCATGATAGTTTAGATATTTGTCATGTAAGGATTAATGTTGTAAACACTAAACGCACTTATGTTGTTAGGTTCTATATCAGTTTTACAGCCATTCCGTCATAAACCAAAGTACAAATTAAAACTCTGATAACAAGGATGGACCGAAAGTCAGAGGAACACATAGTCTTTATCATTCGGGGGAACTCCCAAAGCTTCTTTAGAGTTATTCCAGACAACACAGTAAGTCAGAAAATGTTCACTCTAATAAATGCCAGTGAACGAGAAGAAGCAAGAATCCTTCAAAAGCAACAGGAAATTGCTGTTGTGCTCTTCTGGCTGTCTTGATTTAAAAGCATTTATGCTTCAGACAAGAGAAATTCTAGATTAAAAACAATGTAAAATCAGGATTCTCTGTGTCCCAGTGACATCCACCTCTAGCTACGGGCACTGCTTTAAATACTAGCAGACGAGTTTCCCTAAGTCATCCGTCTGCTTCGCTGGAACCCCCCCAACTCTGAACCCAGTCACCCCACAACAACTGAACCTTGAGACCTAGGAAACTGCATAATACACCTGTTATCCACAGAAAACTGCATATTTTAAAACTCAGAAAGCCTGTGTATCATTTGAGGTAACTACTTTGGGCATTCTTGCCTGATTTTCCCTAACGACCCCAAGAACTTCAGTAATGACACCATGCATCACGTGTTGTTTTGAATGAGGGTTTTGAAAGACAATTCAGTTGGACCTGTTAATAATAACATTGAACAATAACTGAAATGTCAGTGTTTTTTTGTTATGCTCAATTATGCATTTGTGCAGTTTTAACTCTAATTTCTAATATTTCAAGCTAACTATTAACTGACTAGCTTAACGGCTCAATAAATTTATTAATTTAGAATATTTTGGCCGTTTAGTCATTACTTTAAAATTATTTTTAAAAAGTTTCTTAACTTTGTTTCAAGTACTGACAAATAATTACCACTGTTTACCCATTAATTATAATTAAACATCCCCTGTGCTATGTGCTGACAAGTTTAGCTATAGCATGTACGTTTATAAGTTCATGTCATTTTTCTTTATTTTCCTTCCTTAAAACAAATATATTTATCTATCTCTTTAATCCTAATTTCTATGAAACATCAAGTGAGATCACTGCACTGAATGCCACAAACGGAGCACTGAAGACTTTACTTAAATGTATGAATAAATTCAAAGGGTTTGCATTTAAAAAAGCTACCTGAAGAGTTATCTTATAACCAAAATTAACAAAAGCATCTAATGGATGAGGCATTTTGCAGTATTGAGGTAGCACAAGACTTGCTCAGGTAATTAAACAAACAGAACATCTCTATGGCACGTTCTAGGAATCTGTTGACCAAAGATGCTCAGATGTTACCAATGTCTAGTTGAAACATGGAGAATGAAGACAGGCTTCATTTAACACTATAGACCACTTACAACTTACCCCGAAGTCCCAGGCTGTTCCACTATAATGAACACAAAGTGAAGAGGGAAAAGGTTTTAGCGACTAAAATGCTCTCACGGCCAACAAACCAAAAACAAGACCAGATGTCCCCCTGTATCAACACAGCACCAATGTTACCATGACGTAGTATTGACTTTAATGGCTTTAAACATATATATGTATATATATGTATATATGTATATATATATATATAT
>NW_005187575.1:598648-622228 GCF_000239375.1 Pundamilia nyererei | reverse complement strand
TACATATATAAACACCCAGCACGCCCCAACATTGTGATCAGGCCATCATCATTATTTCACTTCACTTTCCAAGAGCTCTTGTTTTGCTGGGTACATCACCGTTTCTTTTATTGGTGCTGGTGGAGATAAAGGTACAAACTGGTATTCCATGAAAGTACACCCAAACCCAGGTTTAACTTTAGAGATCACACTATGTAAAAGTTTTGGAGACAAAATAATAGTAGCTGTTTTTTCAGATTCAGTTGGCAGTTCAGTGAACGGTGGAAAATATTAAAAAGGTAACCACCGGGAATCAAGATTTTATGATAACCTGATACAGTGACCATGTTAGTTAGAGCTATTACTGGACAGTGTTTCCATTCATCCATTTTCTTCCACTTGTTCAGGGCAACACCAAGGCGTTCACAAACCAGACAAGAGATTTCTCTAGCGTGTTTTGGTTCTACCCCAGGGCCTCCTCCCGTTGGAACATGCCTGGAACACCTCACCCAGGAGGCGTCAAGGAGCCATCCTTGTCAGATGCCTGAACCACCTCACCTAGTTCCTTTTCATGTGGAGGAGCAGCGGCTGTGGAGGAGAGAGCCCCTCCTGAATCCAATTTAAGACTCTGTAGGTGGTGCTCTGTTTTTTCTTCAAATGCAATAACCATTGGCAGTTATGCTAAATAAACCACTGTTAGAAATATTTAACATTTCACTTCTTCACCATGTGCAACTATTAATTACTGTACTTAATTACAAAGTAGAATACTAGAATAGCTCAGTTCTTCTGAGAGACAACATACAGAACATAGGTTGTTCTGTTTAAATTCCAAAGGACTAAATGATATGCAAAAACAATTCAGTTGGACCTGTCGATAATTGTGTGGTCTAACATCCACACAGCCACTTCAATCTGATAAGCTATTAGCTGGCTAGAAACACCTAGCCTTTCATGTACTGTAGTTACATCCAGGCTCCTTAATCTCCCAGACAGAAGAAACTAAGCAGAGCAGTGGCCTTAAATCCTGCAGCTGTCTATACCCAGCAGCCTCACAGCCAGCTCACTATCAGACATTTGGACTCGCTGACCAGTGCTCAGGAAGTGGACCCTGCTGCACTGAACGCACAGTTGCCTCCCACAAGGCAGAGCACATTCTTCTCTGACGACAGCATTGAGAGCCGGGGGAAGAAAAAGGAAAAGGGAAGTTAAGAAATGCCAACTAAGTGCAGTGAATATGTTTTAGTGACCCACATACTTCCCAGCTAACTGCACTCGATTCACATCCTCCCAGCTTTGCTTCCTAATGCTAATCTCAAATAATTATATCTAAAAGGAAAAAAAAAGAAAAGTCTGTGTAGGTTCTCAGTCATCCAGGTCATAGTAATCAAAGGAGCTTTCTTGAAACTTTTTTAGGCCCCTTGAAGGTTTTCTTTTCAAGCTCCTTAAAAAGAAAAGGAAAAACAACAACATGCAAATAAAGCATGTTGTTTGCATCTCTTGAAACAGAGAGACAGACAGCTATACACACTAACAGTCATTCGGAACTAACAGTTAACCTAACCCCACTAACTGCATGTCTTGGGCTGTGGGAGAAAGCTGGAGTACCTGGACAGAACCCATGCATATACAGAGAGACTATCCAAACTCCACAATGAAAGGCCCCGATGGTGGATTCGAACCCAGGACCTTCTTGAGGCAACATACTGCCCATTTAAATAGTTTTCAATATTTTAAATGATTTTGAATACTTTTGGATCTCTATGACATCGTCAAGAGGGGATATCCTCAAGATGGTTCATGGGCATCCAATCAGAAGGCTGGCCTCAAAAGAAGAAACCTATAAAAACCTTTTTGAGACGGTGGATGAACTTGGGATTGTAGAGCATGCAAGAGTTCTCAAATTAAAATTTAGTGTACCAAAGACGTGCTGAAGTTAGTGTTGGTGTTTATTCTGTTTCCATGACACAATTTCTCACTTCTCTGATTATTTGGTCTGGAGTAGGCATTTTATTTGAATTAAAAGGAAGCAACAGAAATCTTTTTTAAGAGGAACTGTAATCGACATGTATAAATTCTGTGGAGTTACCCTAAGAGACTAATTATGACACTTTATTTCTTTTACAGTGGGGCAAAAAAGTATTTAGTCAGCCACCGATTGTGCAAGTTCCCCCACTTAAAATGATGACAGAGGTCAGTAATTTGCACCAGAGGTACACTTCAACTGTGAGAGACAGAATGTGAAAGAAAAATCCATGAATTCACATGGTAGGATTTATAAAGAATTTATTCGTAAATTAGGGTGGAAAATAAGTATTTGGTCACCTCAAACAAGGAAAATCTCTGGCTCTCACAGACCTGTAACATCTTCTGTAAGAAGCTTTTCTGTCCCCCACTCGTTACCTGTATGAATGGCACCTGTTTGAACTCATCATCTGTATAAAAGACACCTGTCCACAGCCTCAAACAGTCAGACTCCAAACTCCGCCATGGCCAAGACCAAAGAGCTTTCGAAGGACACCAGGAAAAGTATTGTAGACCTGCACCAGACTGGGAAGAGTGAATCTACAATAGGCAAGCAGCTTGGTGTGAAAAAATCAACTGTGGGAGCAATCATCAGAAAATGGAAGACATACAAGACCACTGATAATCTCCCTCGATCTGGGGCTCCACGCAAGATCTCATCCCGTGGGTCAAAATGATCATGAGAATGGTGAGCAAAGATCCCAGAACCACACGGGGGGACCTGGTGAATGACCTGCAGAGAGCTGGGACCAAAGTAACAAAGGTCACCATCAGTAACACACTACAACGGCAGGGAATCAAATCCCGCAGTGCCAGACGTGTTCCGCTGCTGAAGCCAGTGCATGTCCAGGCCCGTCTGAAGTTTGCCAGAGAGCACATGGATGATACAGCAGAGGATTGGGAGAATGTCATGTGGTCATCGTGAGATTTTGAGCCAAAACCTGCTTCCATCAGTGAGAACTTTGAAGATGAAACGAGGCTGGGTCTTCCAACATGACAATGATCCAAAACACACCGCCCGGGCAACAAAGGAGTGGCTCCGTAAGAAGCATTTGAAAGTCCTGGAGTGGCCTAGCCAGTCTCCAGACCTCAACCCCATAGAAAATCTGTGGCGGGAGTTGAAAGTCCGTGTTGCTCGGCGACAGCCCCAAAACATCGCTGCTCTCGAGAAGATCTGCATGGAGGAATGGGCCAAAATACCAGCTACTGTGTGTGCAAACCTGGTAAAGACCTATAGTAAACGTTTGACCTCTGTTATTGCCAACAAAGGTTATGTTACAAAGTATTGAGTTGTATTTTTGTTATTGACCAAATACTTATTTTCCACCCTGATTTACGAATAAATTCTTTACAAATCCTACCATGTGGATTCATGGATTTTTTTTCACATACTGTCTCTCACAGTTGAAGTGTACCTCTGGTGCAAATTACTGACCTCTGTCATCATTTTAGGTGGGGGAACTTGCACAATCGGTGGCTGACTAACTACTTTTTTGCCCCACTGTATTACAATGGAGGATACACTGGATAGTATCCTCCATTGGTTTGGTTGGTTGGTTTTAATCAGTGCTACATCTGTTAAATAAAGTCTAGACACAACAACAGGTTCACATACCTAGATTGCATCAGAATCAGAGGAGCTTGGCCCACAAATGTATAACAGCTGCTTAAGACTGTGTTATCTTTTTAAATTAATTTAAAAAATTGTAAAATGTATAAATTAAGTTTCAGCAAAAAAGAATAGAAATTAGAGGACAGGATAGCTGGAAAAGAGATGAGGGAGACTCCTTACAACTCCTGCTGAATTAAAGGGGTCTTACTGTGTAATACTGTTACAGTATGACTTTTCAACTGGTGCCGATCAGTCACAAAGACCCCAGTCATAACCCTAATCAGGGCCTCTTAGTGCCGCAGTCAAACATCAGGGTCTGCAACAAGGATATAGCAATTCCAGTTTACAGCAGCTGGAAGCCATTTATATTGGGCAGTTCCACTGGAAACTGTGGAGAAGGGGGAAGTGTTTTTTGTGTGTTTGCAACCCACTCAAATCATTTGTGTGTTTTCTGGCCTCTCACACTGCAGGAAGTGAAAAGGTCTGTCTGATGACACAGGAAAAACTTGGGGAGCAGCTGCAGAGCGATTTATGGCTGTGCATAAAAAAGCACATCAAATGCATGCTTGGAATGACTTCCCTCTGCAGCAGATACTAGAAGTCCATATGAAAAATGTTAAATGGGAGTTGTGTTTCATGTTAGAGGGAAGCAAAAAGGGGTGGTGTGTCAGAACAAGCTGGTGATTGGGGGAGCTTTTTGTCCACCCCCTTTTTTAAGCTCACTGTATAGTGTTGCAAACAACAGCTTGAATACATACACTCCTCCCCAAGTCCCCTTATCTCCAGCTTCTTGTTTCACAGAAAGGCCAACACTTAACCTAGAACTGCCATTATCTGTACCTTCAAAATGTATCCATCGGAAGGTGTTTTTGACTAACATGTTATGTATCTTGTGGTAAATCAGAGGATTTGTTGTACTTAAATATGTGTTTGTTGAGAATTTGAATAAAATACTTATTGTTCCATGCACTCTGCAGTTGCTCCATCAGTACTTTTTTTTGTAAAGGGCTACGGCTAAATTACCCCACAAGGTTTCTTTTCATTGGCCTTGAGCAAGACAATGACAGATACAGCTATCATCTGTGTCAAGCTAGTGTGATTTTATGTTTGTTTACTAAAAAGTTCCCTCCAAAACCATGCTAGCTAAGCTAGCTATGTGTTACTAACAAAAAAAGTAAACTGAAAACAGCAGAGAAACCTACTTTGCCTTTAAAAATATGAGATTTTTTGTAGTAACTAACAATAGTGTTAGTATTAAGAAAGAAACAAAAAGTAACCACAAAACTATAGATACTTTATTTTAAGTCAGTCCCAAGTTTAAACATTTGTTGATGCCATATAAACTTGATCTCAAATAAATATTTATTTCAATAATAATTTATTTTATTGTAAAATAATAAAAATTACATGTATGTACATAATAAAAACCCACATCAATCCATAATATCTGTAATGATAAAAGAGGCAACAGAGAAACGTATTAAAATCTTGTCCTGAGAAATATATGAGCACTGTGATATAATGGCCATGCTGTTTTCTATGGTTACCATGGCTGCTTAGAGACACATGGAGACCAGACCGATCATGTACCTGTGAATCTTATTATAGTGGCAGTGTGGTTTTTGCCGGTGCTGCCTGTGATGTTCGATGTTCCTAATTAGTTCACAGTGGTCTTTGTGCAAAGTTAATTTTATCCATGGTCGATGAAATGAACGGATGCAGGAGACAGTAAAGAAATCAAAGAGTACCCCATGCCATGCTTAGGCTAGAGGGCTACTGAGAGCTTCAGTAGCTTTTTGGGGATATTAGTCACCATAGGATAGTACTATAGGATACCATACCATTATCCCAACTCTGTTTTTCCTTCAAAACAGGAAGGTGCCACTTAGAATTTTGTTTCTGATATTTATTCCCTCTTATTCCCTCTTTTGCCCTGTAAAAATAACGCATTTTCATACTTGTCATGCACTGTGCACCTCCACATTGTGTCAATTAGACGTGGTTGAGTGAGACCATAAAGACTGACTGTTTCAAGACCTAATCTTGGTGCAGTGACACAGGGATTGCCTGCTGTTAATCAGTCTGACATTGCCCAAGAGCAAGGACATCACAGCCATTAGTTCACATCCAGCCCCTCAGGCTGTGGTCTGAGGGGCTGGTCCCCTGCGTGTCATGTGCAGGGGGCCAAACAATTTGTCCTGGTGCCACTGAAGTGGGCTCTGCCTCCAGCATGTTTATCTTCTCGAGACTTTATCTCTTGACAACCTTCACCTACTCAGACCCAAGCTTACACACGCCTGAAATCAAACGGCCTGTCAAATATTAACCAGTCTATGATTAAAACTTGTCAAGGTTTTGTGGAGCCATTCCATCGGAGTCATTTTGTTTTATTTTGAACCAAGTTACCCATGAAGATCAATCAATTACGCTTTTTAAAAGTGCTTGTAAACTTGGTTGGGCATGTTACATTCATGTGAGCCTGTAGTTGTAGATAAATATTTAACTGACAATTGTCTCATCTCCTTCAGGAGCCATCTGAGCATATTATTCAATCGGAAATCCATTATCCATAACCTTTTAGGTATTTGAATTAAAAAAATTAACTTAAAACAGTTCATTTTCAACTAGTGAAACGTGTCTACTTCACAAAACAAACCCTTGCATAAAACATCATGTGACAGTAAATTACTGCTAAAGCAGCAATATAGTAAGCCTGACTGCTGGCAGAATAAACTCAACATCAACTGAACACTTTGCCCTCAGTACAAGGCAGACAGCAGCCAAGCAGTGAAAAGTCCTAATATAGTCTTTCCCCCGTGTTCTGATCCCTGCTGCCCTATAACTGAGGGAAACCAAATTCCTGTTAATGTACAAGGGAGTCATAGTTACTGTTAACTGATCTAACACCCTCAAAAAATACTTGATCTAATGTTGGTGAAAGCACTGACATTGCTTTACTCTCCCACGCACTGATACTAAAACAATATTTTATCCTTTACTGCACCATCAATCTCTTTATTTTTTCCTTTCATACACAGTCAAAACAATATTCAGCCAAAATATGCTCACATAATGTCTTGTTATTGACATTTTAATGTCAATTAAATACATGTTGTTTTGATTACTTCAGAGTCATCAAAACAACACAATCAAGGTATCAAATAACTCTGTGTTTAGTCCAAAGTTCTTTGGCAGGTCTGACAGTAGACAACAACCAAGTGGCTTTTGGCACGAGGCTCAAGAATAACCCCATCTGGCATTTTCACAGGGAGGGAACCAGCATAGAGCCTTGACCTTCCCACCCCAACATAATGCATTGAAATTGGTTGACTGTGACAATTTCCGAGCTTTGCAGCGCGTTATCTTTGGCACCAACAAACAGCTACTAGCTGAAGATTTCAGCTATTGGAAACTTGCTCTTTATGGAATATATATCCCTATTTAAGAAATTCATGAATGCCCAGCAGATAATTTCTGGTAAATTGGTAGTAGATCAGACCATAGGAACTACAGCTACAAATTCAAATTAATATGTTAGCACGCATGATAAACACATTATGCGACCTGAAATCATACACATTACCCTGCATCACAGAAAAGAATATAGTTTTACTCATAGGCAGTAATGTTTGATCATTCTTCTCAGAAAGGAAAGAGAGAAATGCGCAGTATTTTCAGTTATTCCAAGCAGGGATTGTTATTGTTATTATAATAATTATTATTATTATTATTAATGTAGACCCTAGAAGAATTAAAACTTACAAGTTAAAGACCTTACAATATAAACTGTTGTGATTTGGCGCTATATAAATATAACTAAACTAAGTTGAACTGAATTTAATTATTCCAACAAGAGCAACCCGTTTACAGCAATCAGGCCATCATGGTCCTTAAAGTGAACAGACAAATACTGGCCCTAATAATTGCTTTAAGTTGCAGACCTTAACTGAACATTTATTTTCATCTTAGGTGCAGTTTCAAGGCATATGCAGTTTTAGCCGCATCGGAGCTTGAATGTGAGACAAAGAAACACGTTCAAACATGTGCGTTGGTATGTCTTTGCACTCAAATCACCAAGCACAGGGCACATGAGGGGTTTTCAATGTGGAACTGCCTACATTTCAACTCCCCAGTCAACTTAGAGGATTAAAAACTTACTGTTTGTACTGCATTCTCCATAAAGAACAGGAGTAAAACTACCTATCAGAAGGCTTTAATAGGCAAGGTTAAAACAGTAAATCAGCAACAATCTCTCCCTATTATGTTATCTTTACTTCGGGTCTTATTGACTGTAATTATGCCCATTCAAAATGTACCGAAGTGGGATAAATCAGAGATAAGATAAAGGAGAGCCATGGCACTCAAACAGTAAATGGCCTGTATTTGTATAGCGCTTTACTTAGTCCCTGTGGACCCCAAAGCGCTTTACACTACATTCAGTCATCCACCCATTCACACATTGGTGATGGAAATATACATTGTAGCCACAGCTGCCCTGGGGCGCACTGACAGAGGCGAGGATGCTGGACACTGGCGCCACCGGGCCCTCTGGCCACCACCAGTAGGCAACGGGTGAAGTGTCTTGCCCAAGGACACAACTATCAGAGCCAGGGCTCGAACTGGCAACCTTCCACGATCACCCCTTGGAAACAGAATTTTAAAAAAAGCTTTTTAAAGCCTTATTTTTGGTTCAAAGTCAAACATTTTCAGGATTTTTTTATTTTTATTTGACTTCATTGGTGAATCAATACCTGCAGTTTTTATATCCTGGTGATCATCAAAATAAAAGTTCATTAAAGTATTTCTTCTGAACTGTCCCATCAAAAAGTGTCTTACTCGCAGGAAAATGAAAATAACTAATAAGTATCCAGTAACACAATAAAACTGAAACATGAGAAACAATGTTAATGTCTTAACAGAAAGGAGGTCTAACCCATTCGGCTTTTTAAACCCACCAATCTACATCAGATACTGACTAATACTGACTCAATATCTTTGAGTATTCGTGCTTATAAGTTAATATATTCATTTCAGTTACATCGTATTCGTGTTCTGTGTATGACATGCACCACAGGCCATGATATTGATGGTCTTATCTGCTCCACTCCATGTGTACAGCGAAACAGATAAGCACACACGGTGAAACAGACAGCAGAGGAGAGACTATTACTGCAAAACGTACAAGCCTTAAATGCTGATCTGAAATGAACCTACGTAAATAGCAACGTGTTGCCATCTCTCATTGCAACAATAAAAACCAATTAACTCACAGCAGGCAATCATTTTTTATTCATGTACATATTTTGGGTTGAGTAATTTATTACATGTTCTATGTCTCCCTCCAAGACAAGACTGCATATCAGTATCTTGTCGCAACTTTCACTTGTGCTAAAATGAAGCTCTCTATATGACTTGCACTCTTTTTTCTTTTCTTTTTTTTGGGGCAGTGACTTGCACTCTTAATGTGTGCTATGCAATGCTTGAAAAGCTTGCTAAAAATACACATATGTGTGATTACAGCCAGTGATAAACAGAAAATAGATCCAAGGGACTGTGCTGGGAAGTAAAACTGTTGTCTAAAGTTGAGTAAAGTAAAGTCTATGTCAGCAGTGTCCGTGTAAACAAGTGATGCAAATTTCCATGGAAAATCCTGACCAGGGAGATGAAAAGTGTATCTGCAGTAAAGTGTCTACACTGCCAGAGAAGACGACTTGTTATGTTGCCAACAAGCAACAGTCATACAATGGCTGATGGGTGTTTCTTCCATCTCATCTTTACTTTTTACATTTTCATTATGAGATATTAGAAATACCATTATTAATATATCTGATAAAATTCGTTGCCCAGCTACAGTTCTTCCCCCAAAATGACTCAGAAACTAGACTAAGACGATCAAATCACGCTACACTCAGTAGCCATTACAGAGCCAGCTATCCAACGGAATTCATTTTAGTATTCTATTTTCCTCCATGTCAATTAAATTCCATCATTTCCTCTAACGCTCAGTCAGATAAAAATATTCATGTGGGAAAGAAGGGGATCTCATTCAAGGATTTGTGATGTTTATGAAGACTTGTATCCTGACTGTTATAGATGCGTTCTCTTAGCATTCTGGTACTTCCTCTATGACAATGTCCAACTTCAAAACCACTCAACTGCCTCATTAATTCTCATTAGTTCTGTTCTCACGACAGGAAGGCAAGCTGAAGAGTGAACATCTAGTTTGAAGCAGTACTTTGTGTTCTTTCTGAGAAACAGGATCAGGGAATTAAAATGGAAAGAATGGATGCTGTCCATCTCATGAAGCAAAAATAAGCAGGAAAGACCTCACTAAAACTTCTAACTCAAGAATTTACATCCTGGCAGTCAGGCACTGTAATCTCAAATGGATAGAAAAATGAAGTAATTATTAGTGCTGTCTGAATGTTAAGTTATATATATATATAGGGGATAAAGTAGTTGTTACTTGTTAGTATACTTGTTAGTGTTATTAATTTTCCAGAGTTCATTAGAGATTTAGCTAACAAATTCAGTGTGTGAACTGTGTGCATAGTAAAAGACAAAATATACATAAAACTTTAAGAAATGCATTACTCAATTAATACTTAACCAACATTGTTTTTCATACATTGCTAACTCTCATTCAATGTGAACACATGCTATTACGTTGAATCATTATGCTGTCAGCTGACATCATTGATGGTCACCTCTCCTTCTGTCCTATGTATGGACGTGCTGTTTAGTCTGTTGATGGTAGATGGTGGACTCAGGTGCAGACCAAAACAACCACCAGGGGTGGTCTCAGCCTGGTTCCTAACAAGCTGAAGAGCGATTTATTACAAGAATACGATCTAACCTCGATGTAGTCCAATTATCCAATGTACAGTGCATGTTTTAGCTTAGCACTTTCACATAACCAAGGTTATAAGACACTTTAAAAGAAAGTACACAGGAGAGTACACAAACCGTAGTAACAGCCTGCTACATACCATTTATCCTGAAATATCTATCAAATAAACATAAATATTTGCAGTAAATTCTCCATGTTTTTTTTTTCCATTAGTCCAGAATACAGCACATTTTCCCTGTATTTACTTTTGTTGATACTACCCCAAACACATTTGGCCAATAAGTAGATTGAACGTTGCCAAATAATTTGTAGTGATGCACTTTGGTTGGCTAGGAGTTTTCTGTGTGGAAAGAAAAACCATACCAAAAAGCAACTAATTTACAAAAGTATCATCTGATATAGAACAGAGTAAATAGGTCTAGGTATAGACACAGGAAATTTAAGGATGTCCTATGGTGGCATCGGGAATCAACACACACTGCGAGCATAATTTTGGCTTCTGTGGATCAGGCTTGTTGGAGCACATCCCAAGGATGCTTAATTGCAATGGGATCTGTGGAGTTTGAAGGCAAATCTTTGTGCTCATTACCAACTGTCCTACTGGGGGAAGATGCTACCACTGCGGAGTGCTGTTGCCATGCTTGCTGTGCAACCACCTTTAGGTGGGTGATATAAGTCAAAATAGCATCCCCATGTTGGGCTGGGGCCCAGAACACTGCACTGGACTGAAAAAAGCCCTGGCGGTTTACAATTTTTCTGGCACAAACCCTGTAATGGTGCTATGACTGGTGCATATGAAAAATCGAATTAAATGTTTCAGATCATTTAAAAAAAAGAAGAAAAAAAAACACCAAGCAAGCAATGGGTTAGAGCCATAGTACAAACCACCTTGGCTGCAACCAACACAAAATCCAATGCAATAATCACAGAGATCAGCAGAAGAAGCTATTGAGTCGGTGAACAGCTAGGCCCCAGACTACCAACAAACATGGTAGTCCCCCATGCAGTACTACTTTTACATGCTCATTTGCCAAACAGCAATACCAACAACAGGTGGTTACAATCAGCACAGGGCCATTATTCATGTGGTAAGCCGTCCCTCTGTCTGTCTCTCTCTCTCTCACACACACACACACACACACAAACCGCAAAAAAAATTCTCTATGTGATTATGCCATGACTGTGTGGCACACCGCTATGTGTAATATTCAATGTTTTTAAGGTGTTCTTTTAGTTTAATGCAGAAAAACATGTAAGGCTTTACATAATTCGTACGATAATGCCGACTGCTGACTAGACTGAACGACAAGAAGAGAATTCGTGTGAGAAAAAAAAGAGTATTTGTACACGCTATGGTATAAGAAATTACTACTTTGATTTGTGTTTCCCCTTCAGTGACTTTTCAAATAATTAACTATACTCCGTCCCCCGCTGGGAGCAAGCTGTATCAAGCTGTATTTCATTCGCGGTTTAAAGAGATTCTCTGCACGCTGACAGCTTTCCAGGACTCCTCGGGATTAGACACAAACCATAACAAACACTTAACCCAGATTTTTTTTTTTTTTTTTGAATTATCACCACACTGAGTGCCAGGTCACAACTTTGACGCCAGGCTCGCAACGTTATCCCCACAACCGTGCTATATAACCGCACTGTCTTTTGTCTGCATGCGTTTCCTTCTCTCACACCAGGAAACGACACATTACTTGCTAGCTGAACTTAGCTAACGTTTTTATAGTGGGCTAAATGTTAAACATATGATGCTATAGAATTATTATGTCTTTACGAAGAAATTGTTCTCGAGAAGACCTTCGTTGGTGGTTTGAAAGTTGTCGGTTCAATTCCCCGCCATTACTAAAACTGTCCCATGAGCAAGACATCACTTACTTTAAGACCGTTACTCATCCTGCGGGGTTACATCACGCCTTTCTTCTATAATAATACACACTCATGACATAAAATGACATTTAAACATATATATAATTCTTTACTAATGTGGTACTTTTACTCATACAGCCAGGTTAGCCTATACTCACATGTTCTGAATTGGAGGTCTTTATCGTCCGGGCTACCAAATTCCTTCAGGAGGTAGATATATATTACACCGAAGGCGTTCTGGATCCCAAACACCGAGCCGTTGCACCACATGGAAGCCAGCATGACCACCCATCCCCAGCCGCCCTCGGGGTGCACAAACTCAACCTCCTCCTTGGCTCCCGGACCCTCGCTTTTCTCTGGGATATCCACTTTGCTGTCCCCGTTCTCCTCCGTCTTCTCCTTCTCCCCATCCTGCTCCTCTACTGGACGCTTCTCCTTTGCGGGTTCGCTGCCGGCTGGTGTCTCGGCGGCTGCATCGTTTTCTGGCATATTGTTCCCTTCTGTCATTTTTAAAAAAAATAATGTGTCAAAAAGGCACTGCGGATTTTGAAGTATGGAGGTATTTCGCGTAGGCTGGCAGGGGGAGGTCAATAAATCCAGACACAGGATATGACAGAGGTTTGGGGGCACGGTAAAGTTTTATCCATTGACGGGGGCTGTAGCTTCAGTAATGCTGGTACTGCAGCATGTGCAACTGTCAAACATCTGCCGTTGCACTTTTATAAATAGACAACGCAGAGGGGCGGGGCTGCGGGTATCCTTACACTGCAGCTGCTGAGGCGTTTCCAGGATATCTTCAGTGGGGTGGCACAAGTCTAAGAGAGTGTGTGTGCGTGTGGGGGGGTGTCCAGCAGAGAACAATGTAAGCATATGGAAGAATATTTGACCATTTGACCTTATACAAATACAGTATAGAGAACTAGCACAGCAAACATTTGAGGCTGTAAGTGGAACGGTGAGAGTTTAAAGATACTTTTTGTTTACCCTTGTTCACCCTACTTTTTATTACCCTCTGCAAACTTTAAACAAGAATTTAACCACCAGGGGCCAGCATTTAATCAGTGGATGTGTTGTAAAAAAAAAAAAAACGCACGCAAATACAATGTTCCGTCCTCTCTTTTGACTTTTAATGTATGCTTTTATTCCTACCTAATAGACTAGGGCTGGGTAACTCAACACTTCAAAGACCAAGGAACTAGTTGTGGATTTCGGGAGGTCCAGACCAGGTCCACTGCCAGTTCAGATAGAGGGAGAGGAGGTGGAGGTGGTCAACACATACAAGTACCTCGGGCTGTGGGTGGACAACAAACTGGACTGGTCATGCAACACACAGAACCTGTATAAAAAAGGCCAAAGCCGACTGTACTTCCTCAGGAGGCTGAGGTCTTTTAACATCTGCAGGAAGCTCCTGAGAATGTTTTACCAGTCAGTGGTTGCTGGAGTCCTTTTCTATGGCGTGGTGTGCTGGGGGAGCAGCACAGCAAAGAGGGACTCATCCAGACTGGAGAAACTAATCAGGAAGGCTGGCTCTGTGGTCGGCATGAAGCTGGACACTCTGGTGACAGTGGCAGAGAAGAGGACCTTAAAGAAACTGATGGACATTATGAACAATGCCGGGCATCCTCTGCACACGGTCGTAAACAATCAGAGGAGCCTATTCAGCGACAGGCTGCTTCTCCCAAAGTCAAAAACCAACAGACTTAAAAACTCCTTTGTCCCACACGCCATCAGACTGTTTAACTCCTCACTGGACGGGAGAGGGAGGAGAAACAGGGGGACAAGGGAGGGCGGGAACAACTGAGTTGTAGGGACTTTTCTACACGGTGCAATATTTGCAATATTTGTTTTTTGTTTTTTGTCTCTTTCTTATATTTGACTGTGCAATAATCACTGTGCAATATACTCACTCAAATGAGCAATCCTATTTATCCATATTGTATATTCTGTATCTATATATGTGTATATATGGTGTATTTATGCTTATATCCTTACTCTCATTCCCCTTAATGTATCTGTAACATGCAACTTCTTTCGGTGCTTTGCTACTGGAAACTGAATTTCCTGGAGGAACCCACCCGAGGGATTAATAAAGTTTCATCTAATCTAATCTATCTAATCTAATTGATTCAATTCCGATTCACAAGGTCCCGAATCGATTCGATCCACGATTCAATTTAATTTGATTTGATTCGATTCGATTTGAATCTGGGAAATTTTGACAGTCAGAAATATTATAATTCAGAACAGTACATTCACATATTTTTGTATCTATAAAAAGGAAGCTGACACATGCAAGACTTTATCAAAGGTGTGAGCATCACAGCAGATGCCTTTGTGTCAAAGTAGCAGAAGATAAAACACAGAAAAACATGAAGGTGATTTTCCTGGCCTGGGATCTTATAAAAATATTCTGCAGTACCTCAAAAACGAAAGAAAACCATCAATCAACACATGAACATCACCTCTGAAGTTACAACGGTTTTATTAGAGACATGGCTAAGCGTTTTGCATTTTGCATAATTTTAAAAAGTTTAAATTTGTTCAGTATTGAACAGCAGAAATTAGGTTTTCTTTTCGGAAGTATATAAAACGAAAAAAAAAACGTCGGCCGACAGCCTGTAAACAATGGTAGACTTGTGCGTAACAAGCAAGCGAATAATGAAGAAAACAGACAGACAGGGAGAGAGAGAGAGAGAGAGAGAGAGAGAGAGAGCTGTGTATCCTGGTGGAAGCAAAACAGTAAAAGTGAATACATGACGATGTTTATGTGAAGCGTAGTTTGGATCTTCTTTTGCTGCTGGTTCGGTCAATATTGTTTGGAGAGAGATCAAACTAACAGCTTTAGAATCAGCGCGTAAAGTGCGTGAACACAAAGCGCGGACCCGCCGACACATCAGGATCAGCGAGCTGTCGGCTTTCAGCCCCGACCGTGAGAAAGGCGACATCTAACTGATTCTGATCCGCTGGTTGCGCTGTGTGTTTAAGTCTTTGTGCAGAATCTGTGTTCCTGCTCTCATTTACTGTCTGAGCTGTTTGGTGGTTGTTGAAATTTTGTGAGATTTCACCAGAGATTCTGGCATTTCAGGCAAAATAAATTTATATTAAAAAATCAATTCAGGATTTTAATGAATCGATTTTACGTTATCCAAGCCAGAATCGATTTTAATCGATAAATCGATTATAAAAACCCACCCCTTTAATAGACCCTGTGCACGAGAAAATGCTAACTTCCTGGTTTGAGACCGGATGTAGGGTTGTACATTTCCAGTAGCTTTACTTTGTGGTCAATCGCTACTGTGAAGATATACTCCAAAATCATGTCCAAAACTCGAAAACGTAAAGATCGCGTTAAGTTACAAAGAGCAGAAGGTGGGAACACTCACCGCTGTTGTGTCATAAAAAATCTAATGATCAATTTTGACGTTTAAAGAGTTTAGATCGATCAGTTGTTTACATCACTCAACACAAGCAGAACTGCATTACAAAATCAGAAGACACATCGTCCACATTCAGAAGCACATCTCTGTATAGTGACTGGTCTTATGATTTAAACAGGCAAATGTTCAGCATTCAAACTACAGGTGAAGAATAGTCAAACCAGATGTTTCCCCCGTTATGTTGATATCAGCTAGTCAAGTACACACCTACACAGAATGTTAACAAACCGTGAAAAAAAGCCACACAAAAAATGAATGTTTGCTGGTAAGGGTTTCTATGCTAGAGATGGCACGATACCACTTTTTTATATCCGATACCGATACCGATATCATAAATTTGGATATCTGCCGATACCGATATGAATCCGATATAGTGTGTTTTTTAATCAATAAAACTGTTTTTTTTTATCTTGCTGCTTTTTGTGTAAGTTCATACTTAAGTTTAAAAAAACAAACACTGAAGCTATTCTGTTATACCTGTATGCAAAAAATACACTGCACCCAAAATATTTCATAGTTCAGCAATACTGATCAATCTAATAAACTTAAACCTACTCCATCCTCCCTATTCTGGTATTTTAAAGAGTAAGCAACCTAACTAATAGGGTTCTAAAACTCCCAGCAAAAAATAAAAAAATAAGGAACCACCCTCCACCCCATGATGCTTAATTGACGTAATCAACTTTGATTTGATGCAGTGTGAAAAAAAAATGCCCAGAAATAAATTATTTTTCAAGAATGATTAAATAGATTAAATATTTTCAACAGAATTGCAGACTGCACAGATCATACCTTCCCAAAGGAAGAAGTACTATAGCTTACCAGGATATATTAGACTTAATAGTTACTATATACAGTCAGTGTTGGGAAGGTTACTTTTAAAATGTATTCCACTACAGATTACAGAATACATGCCCCAAAATGTATTTTGTAACGTATTCCGTTGCGTTACTCAATGAAGGAAACTGACTAAACATTAAGTGAAAATTTATGGCAAAGGGGTGGGATTAAATAAGTGTATACTTCTTCCCACTCCCTTTCAACATGTAAATTAATCACAACGTTTTTTTGTATGTAATTTGTATAGTATTTTTTTTCTCTCTTATTTTCTTTTCTAAATGTACTTGTATATTGTTCACATGTTGAAATAAATTACCAATCAATCAATCAATGAGAGTAACGTATTCTGAATACTTTGGATTATTTAATATATTATCATGCTTTTCACAACTATATGAATGTACTATTGCTGTGTGATTTATTACTATTACTGAAGGTCCGCGGCTCCGAGCCGTAGTAAAGGGACCTCTGGCTAATACGTCGGGTTCCGTGTCGGGCTCGTAGCCGAAAAATAGCTTTACTTTGTTGTTGTATGGTGGTCCATTCTCCCTGCAGCACGGACTACACTGTCAATGAGGCTACATTCTTTAGGGCTATGCCTGTAGCATTCTGCCTATTAGCTCAGCACAACAACAACAACAACAACAACAACAGCAAAAAGGCACTCTCTCTCACCCAGGAAACACACAGTTGCAGAGAGAGCGCGTCACCATGGCAACCGTAACGCTGCCGCCTGGAACAACAGAACATAGCTATCAAACAAAATCCAAACAGTCCTGACCCGCCACAATATGAAACAGGAAAATACCGCCGTGTAATCCATTTATTTCAACAAAGTAACTGTATTCTAAATACCACCTTTTTAAACGGTAACTGTAACGGAATTCAGTTACTCATATTTTGTATTTTAAATACGTAACGGTGGTACATGTATTCCGGTACTCCCCAACACTGTATACAGTAATGGATTTCTATAAATTTTACATCAGATTAAAACTTTGGATGTAAGATAATTATTTATTAAAAGCTAGACATTTTAAATGAGAATAAGAAAGAAAAGTATGTCTTTGTGCCCCCCTTTTCCCTGTTAATGCCCTATCGGCCCCCCTGGCTAAACTTTGCTAGATCCGCCCCTGCACCAGCCGTCAGCTGCTTAGAAAAGGATCCTGGTGTAGAAAGTAATATTAAATAAATTCTAACAGCAGCTTATCAAGCTTAAACGTGCTGCTGTTGTTCAGCCGCTGGTTTCCTCTTTCTGGTGCAAAGTGGGCCAAAAACAAACAAGAGACGGACAGGCGACAGAAAAGCCGATCAGCTGATCATTGATCAGTTTCATGATTGAAGTAGCAACAGGAGAGGGAGGGAGAGAGAAGAGGTAGTCGCTCCATATATTGGTTGTTAAGCTTAACACGGCAATGCTTTATAACATTTGAATCCCTTTTCTCTTTTGCTCTGAGGCGCGGGGGGAAATATCGACAAGTCGATGAACATCATTTACAGATATATTGGGTAAATGCCCAAGACATCTATAGAAATGTAAATCGCTGCTTGATTCATTCATTTGCTTAACTTTTTTTGGACTGTAAACAAGGCGCGAATAGGACACCGGAAACAAAGCTCCCCACAGGAGTTTCCGCACCGGAACTAGCATATGCTAACGTGCACATAGTCTGTTACTTAAGAAAAGCACATAAAACATGCTGCAAAGGCACATAAAACACAAAGGAAGTAGAAAAAACAAAAATGAAATCTCACAAAACGCAACCAAAGCATTTGTAAGAAGACATTAAAGTGGCAGAACAAAAGAAGAATTGTACTGAGACACACTTGTGTGTTTTAATCGCATGTTACTGTAGCTTCGTGTTTGCTATTGTCAAGGCATGCAGGATGTAAGACCCAAAATGCAGGACACTCAGACGGAAGAGTAAACTCAAAGAGGCTGCTTTTATTGCAAGAGTAGAAAAAACTCCATAAACAATAGACTTGCAAAAACCAAAAATAAACTAGAAAATGCATTTTCTGAAGAAACTGCTGTGTGAATGCTGATAGCTGAATGTTTTGAGCTGAAATGAAATATTTGCTGAATTTTAAGTTAAAAATGTTCAATAAGCTGAAATATGCAGAATTTTTCACCTGAAAACAAAAGTGCAGAACTGTTGAAAGCTGATGTTCACACAGAAGTTGAAAAGTAGCTGAACTACCGCCCCTCCCCCCTCTTCCCAGCGCAAAGCACAAGGCTCGCGTGCGGAGTGAAGCCTAAAAAAAAGTGCGAGAGAGAGAGAGAGGGTGAGAGAAAGAAAAAACCCAAGGCTCGCGTTGTTCACTTCAAACGTTGTTCACGTTCGCGACCGACACATCACTACATGGTACTATCATATTCCTCAAGACTTTCCCTTCTACCATTGTAAACAAGAAAATATTATTGTTGGCTTGCCCGGTTGAATTAACTCAATGCGTCATCTTATGGTACACATTGTTATTACACAGAAGAATGTCTTGGCCCAGCATAATGCAACATTAACATTTTTGGACATAAAATTAGAGCTGTTCTTTCTTCACTTTCTATTGATTGTTTTAGTTTTTTTTTGGAGGGGTTTCAACAATTTTTAAATATAGAAATTTAGAAAGAAATGTATCAAACATATGTAGTATTGAACGACTGTAAATACAAAATATTTAGAATTTTTTAAAATAAAAGTCCTAATCCTTATACACTAATAATGCAGAAGTTTTAGCATCAAAACAAATCTAAAGTACTCATCATGCAGAATCATACAGATGACATTACTGGATCATAATTTTTAATTATCAGTATATCCATATAACTTTAATATTGCAGTGGGAAATTTCAATACTTTTATATTTCCTTTATCTATAAAAATCTGCAAAATAATAAACTAAAGCTTTAAAATAAACACAAACCCAGTTCCAAAAATACTGGGACACTGCCCAAAACAAATTAGTTCATGTTCTTCAAAGTAAAATTGCAAAAACATTGGCTATCTCATCATCTACAGCACATAATATTATCAAAAGATCCCGAAAATTATCCAGAAACGCTGCCGCATTCTTTGCGCCAAAGCTAATTTAAAATAGACTGAGGCAAAGTGGAAACATTTCTGTGGTCAAGCAAATCTTTGGAAAACATTGACACCACCTCGTCTGGGCTGTAGAAGATAGGGACCATCAAGTTTAGTTAAAAAGCCTGCATGTCTAATAGTACAGGGGTACATGCATGCCTATGCAATTTAAAGGGTTTATAGCAACACGTGCTTTGATCCAGGTGAAGTATCTTTCAGGCAAGGCCATGCATATTACAGCAAAATGATGCTATTACAAAAGCGTGGCCAGTAGAAGAGTCCGGATGCTGAACTGGAGCAGCAGCTGGTGTTCTCAGTTTCCAGATATTTATGGACTCAAAGTAGAGAGGAATGCTGTGCGGTGATAAACGTGGTCCTTGGTGTAAACAGCCCTGTGCAGCTCACTTTTGGCAGCAAAGTCAAAATATTGCTTCAGTGTGCAAGTTCTGGAGGACTTCTAATAAAAATATACACTGTTCTGCCTCAGCAGCACCTCAGTATCTACTGTTGTGAAATGTCTGACTTCCCCTCTTCAGCTGCTAAAAATAGACCAACCGCAAGGCAAGCAGAGGGGCTGACCCGCAGTAGGATATGTGCAATGAGTAGAAAATTAAAGAGAAAGGCAGTAAGATGTGGGCAGAGATTGTGAAATTGATCTAAAACTGTAATTTGGGAAATCCCACTTTCACAGCCTTGTCGAAGATTGACTAGTTATTTTTATAGGAGAAATATCTCTGAAAAACAAAAAAGCATGCTAATTTAAATAATCTCAGAAAAGGCATTTGTTTTTTTAAATTATCTTGAGGAAAGTGTTGACTAGGACACACACAAAAAAAGGAAAAACAAAAAGAGTTTTTGCTGGCCAGACCTGGACCAGATTACAGTCTATAAGTTTGACTTAATTTCTAATTAAATCAGGATGTGTGTAAAAACACTGAAAGAGAGACAAGAACGAGTCTGGAAAGTCAGAAACTTCTGTCAGCAAAGCTACACGAAACCTGGTGGAAAATTCAGCCAGTCTGTGTCAACAGAGCTGTTTCCACAACCATATACGTCCATCTGTGCATGTACAGATGTTATTGGGAAAATGAAATCTGTTCTAGCTGAACACCAGAGCTTTGTGTTGGTGACATTAAAGTCATAGATCATATGTAGCTTGTTTGTAGCATTATCTTAGCTTTGTATTTCTTGTAGTTTCCTTTATGCAATTTGTGAAAATATGTAAGGGACATAAAATCATTTTGTTGTCTGTATGAATCCCAAAGACGATGGAAAATCCCCAGTGGCTTTTTTCTTGCAGGAACCAAGCCAATGCAATCTTCTGAGCTGGTCTACTAAAATAAATAAATAAATAAAAACTTACCAGCTCTATTTTTGGAAACACAGTGGTCCCTCGTTTATCGCAGGAGTTACATCCTAAAAATAACCTGCGATTGGTGAAATCTGTGAAGAAGCCAGCTTTATTTTTTACAATTATAATAGATGTTTTAAGGCTGTAAAACCCCTCACTATACACTTTATACTCTTTTCTCAGACAGGCATGAACATTTTCACACTTTTCTTTCTTGTTTAAACACTCTTAAAGTTCAAACCTTCGTAGAAAAGTAAGTCCAGTATTATAGAACGAAACCAAAAATCAAAACCCTGTTTTCAGGTCCAGAACATGGGAATAAAGCAGCTGCCAGAGAATTCAACATTAATTAATGAATGGAGCAGAAGTAAAGGAAGCAAGAAGAATGAGTTAAGTTTGACTTATGTTTTGTCTTGCTTAATGCGCCTTATAATCCGGTGTGCCTTATAGTCTGAAAAATACGGTAACTTCTACCTTCTTTTAGCATGTGCAGAAGTCCAACTTTTTGTGCGATATTTAGCATCTTCCTCTGCCTTTTGGGTGCTACCGCAGGTGCCTTTGACGGTGCAAAACGTTTCGTCGACAAAGTGTTTGTTGGGGAGAAAACTTGCAAACATACAGTACAGCAATTCAGAGTCACACTGCTAGCGATCGAAGATTTATGTACATTTGACAAGCATTCTGAACGCATTCTGTACTGTACAGGAGACACAGCACGGAGGAGATTGATTGATCTACAGCTGATCAGGACGAAGGACACAATGCTCTGTTTAAAAAAAAAAAAAAGCATGCAAAATTGCACAAAAAAAACAGCGAAAGGTGAACGGCGTTATAGCAAGGGACCACTGTACAGGCAAACCACCTCAATCATATGAGGGGGACTTAAATTAGTCAAAAAATAAATACATCAAATAAAATAATAATAAAAACTAGAAAATGCATTTTTTGAAGAATCTGCTGTGTGAATGCTGATAGCTGAATGTTTTGAGCTGAAATGAAATATTTGCTGAATCTTAAGTTGAAAATGTTCAATAAGCTGAAAAATACAGAATTTTTCACCTGAAAACAAAAGTGCAGAACTGTTGAAAGCTGATGTTCACACAGAAGTTGAAAAGTAGCTGAACATGTTTAAAATCTATATTTGAAAAAGCTGACTAATGACTAAAGAAAATTCAGAGTCAGAAAACATCTGAATGAATATTAAAAATTCATATTATATTAATCACTGAAAAGTGGGGTCTTTTCTGCTGTTGAGATAAACTCCTGACTGGAAATACCATGTATTTCAATGGGTCAGCTAGAAGGTCATCCCTCTACTTGGATCCACACAGTTTAAAAAGTTTAGATCTCTGAGCTTTGGAAGACACACTGTTGGAAAGAGAACAACGATGGCTACGTTTTGAGCGTTTAATGATAGCTGTAGAGCAAACACTGTGCACACAGCAGCAGTTGAAACAGAAGTTTTTAAGATTAATCTTGGCAGAGTGACAGAGAGCTCATTAAGCAGGCGGTGTGAGCCTGGTTGCTATAGCAACTCCAGCCAGTGGCACCACACACACACACACACACACACACACACACACACACACACACACACACACAAACATGTGGCTCTTTTCTGCTGCTTCAGATAAACAGAAACGTGACCCCGAAACAAATGCTTCTGAAGAAAAAACTACAAGTTGTATAGACAAAATGCTTTCACCGTGAGTACCAGTAATGTCCAGTCTACAGAATTCTCAGTTTTCATGCTTGTGGAGTTTATAATGTGGACGTGGTGACAGTGTAAAGACAGCCTGTACTTCTGATTTTCAGACAAATTTTTGGAGCCATTTTAACATTGGACTCTATGGAAGAGTTACATGGAGGAGGCTGTGCATTGGTGGCATTTATGAAAGAACCATAACATCTACTACAATAACAATAACATTGGATGAAAGAGGGCAACGATGGCTACGTTTTGAGGGTAAAATGATGACTGTAGATCAAACGCTGTGGACACAGCAGCAGTTTAAAGAGAAGATTTTAAGATAAAAATTTTCCCTGCTCCCACTCTAGCAGATGACTTTTCTCACTCTAACCGTTAATATTCCGTCCCATATACACCCATTATAAATTCTGAAATGGGTGAAAAAAGCACGAAACGTAAACTGGAACTGAAGAAAAGGTATAAAAGATATTGAAAAGATAAATACAAGCTGAAAAGTTCAATGTCTTGACTCCATTTTAAAGTTTTTGAATGGTGTCTCTAGGTCAACATATGTGGAAGTATAGTTATAGTTAGAGTTGAAAGAGGAGTAAGTTGAATGAGAATTTGAAGATCCTCCCTTTGAATTACATGGACATTTTTTGTTGAATAAAGTTGAATAATTAAAAAAAACATAACAGCCGAAAATGAGAAAAATACAAGCACACATCTCCAAAAGAAGAGAAATCTAATGGTGCTTGAATGGTTTTTCTAAGTTGAATGGTGATCAGTGTTGGTCAAGTTACTTGAAAAAAGTAATCAGTAACTAATTACTGATTAC
>NW_005187575.1:564965-589964 GCF_000239375.1 Pundamilia nyererei | reverse complement strand
GAGTGAAGCAGCGATAGGTGTAGTCTCAAGAACACGACAGTTTGTTCCCTTATGTTGTTTCAGAGTGTTTGAACTCAAGGCTCCTCATTGGTTTGGTGAATGTACAATTATGATAGAAAGAAAGTAGAACCTCTAAGGTTTTACGTATCACCCGCGTCTTTATGTATGTGTGATAGCTGTATGGTTTAACTTTACACGCAGAGGTAGGTTTTGGTCTCTAGTTTAAATTATGAGGAAAATAACAAGTTGATGAAATGACTGTGACCATGAGTCAAAATGACTCCCTAGCCAGACACAGCATGACTGAAACCGTTACCTTAATTTCACTCAGGGAGACGTACTTCTCAATTCCAAGTTCAATCATATCAAGTACATGGAAGTCAAATAGACGACCTGCAAACAAACAAGCGAACAATTTATTTGATTGGGTCAATTCAAAATCTGAAAACCTTTTCTTTGCAGAGCATCTTCTACACTGAAATGTTTTTTACTGAAAACCTGCAGACCAGTATTCACTAGCATTATGCTGATAGTCTGCTAAACATAAAACACAACGTGTAACGTGAGACGAGACACTGACAGTCCAGTATCATGTAAAAACCTGAAAACAGATGTTATAGCTGCTGTATGTATATTAAGTGATATAACTGATAGAGAGAAAGTTTAAATTTACCAAATATGAAGTTGTTGGGCCGTTTCTTATTGTGGGAGCCGAACAGGAACAGGGAGCAGTCTGTCTTCTTGGAAAAGAACTCCTAAAATAAATGTTAGATTATTAACAAGAAAAGCAACACTGGTGAAAACTCTGAAAAGGACCATCGCCCCTCTGCACTCACCAGTGATGTTGAGTCCTCAAATGGCCGAGTGATGTTCTTTCTAAAAAGCGTACACAGACACCATCAAGACAGAAAACACACACTGTAGGGGACTTCACTCTTAGACCAGTAGCTTTGTATGATCACCCACTGTCTGAAACAAGCCCTTTCAGCTCCCTTTATGCCAGCTTTTATCCTAATTGGTTTTCTGTTTAAAAATATTAGGTTTTAGTGGATGTCTGGAGCTGCTGTGTGCCTGAGACAACCATATGAGAGAAATTCATTCTCCCCCAGAGCCAAGAGTAGAACAGAAATGGTCTGAAATCAAGGATTTAGAGAAGTACCAACAAGAGAAACATACACCAGCTGAATAAAATATGAAAAAGGCAGGCTTGGTCTTCCGTTTTAGGCTGCTCCACAGCCACAGTAACGTGATCACACAGCCACTTCTGCTTAAACTCCCCGTTAAGGTATAGGTAGTTGCTGCAGTACTCTTTTGGACACTAGGTGTCACCACTCACCACATAACTGCCACACTGGCACTGACATAAGAAGAAGAAGAAGTAGAAGCAGACAAACTCAGAAGCAAAGACACTGCTGTTGTGTTTTACTTTTAAAGACCTTTTTTCCAACGTTTTTTTTTCAGGAGGTCTCATCTTTTCAAACTGCTTCAACGTTTCCCTCCATATAATCTGACAATCGCCAAGCGTCTATACTGGAATATCATCAAAATACTGGGAAAAACCGGCATGACCGTACACGCGTCTTCAAACTGTGACTGCATCATCACATTCTGCCAGGATACGGTTCATGACAAACGACACCAACAAGGCAGCTCGCGCCTTCTGATGTGACATCAAGTTCAACACGTGGATGTAAATACAACTACCAGTGTAATTCTTTACCTCCCAGTCATCATCTGAAGCGACCAAATAGACAATTCAAAGTTTTTCCAGCTCAAATATCTAGAAACGACCCACACTAAGCAGATGAACTGATAAACCTGTTCCATCAAATAAAACCCGAGCGTTTATTATAGGAACAAAGTGGATATGTCACTTACTTTTTGTACAGCACAGCATTGGGTTTCTTCAGGGAATACTGTGAAGGAAACAAATGTACTTGCATGAATTTACAGAAAAATTACACATTAAAAAACAAAACAAACAAACCTCAAAACGCACTGTGAGATGGAAAAAATCTAAAAAATTGATCTCAGTTTGGAAAAAATGAATGCCACAGATTCATCCAGTGAAATGTTAAAAGGGTTGGCGTAATAAGCAAATGCTTCAGCCAATACCTTTTGATTAGCCTTGTCTCATGCTTTCTTGCTTTGTGGTAGATCTTTGTTCTGTCTTCACTGAGATATTTGAATGGTAATCAATAAAATCAAATCAAATTAAACCGTCGGCGTGAACAGCTGCTTTAAGAACAGATGAGTAAAATATTTTTAACACACCAAATATTCACATGGATTTTACACGTCCAGTAGGCTTGGGCGATATGCAAAAGTTTCTACCCGACAATCGTCAGTCCAATAATCAATGATGGGCAATATATTTGCACATGTGCAGATTTTTTGATGGGCAAAGCAATGTAATCATGCACAGACTGATTTGCACGTTTACAACACAGAACTCCAACTAATTTCCCCCCCAAGAAATTAGGGCTGTCAGCGTTAATGCGGTCATCACTATTAACACGATTAAAATTTTTAACGCGCTCAACCCATCTGGAGCGCAGAATGAACAAACCTTGGACAAACTGCCCGAAATGCATTGACAGATTCATTTCAGGGATTTTGACTCAGACTGTGCTCCAGATGGGTTAATTTTTCCTGTTGACTGCTTCTATTAGATCCACCATTTAACTTACTCAAATAAATAAATAAATTGTAAAAACGATCGACGATGGGCATATTCGGCCAGTCACCCAACCCTAACGTCCAGCCTCAAGCTGATAGGCGTCAATCTGTGTTCTTGATTTTCTTTAGATCGTGGCACAATATCTTACTTCTTGAGATTTTTGTTTTGCCTGCTTCACTTTGTCAGATAGACTCTAAAAGTCTTGTTCTGGCTGTGATCAGGCCTGGGTGTGGTTATCTGAAATTAAACTCAGCTTTCCAAAGAACTTGGTTAATCATAGTTAATTTAATAGTATTTTCACACCTGTGCTATTTAGGCTATTTCGATCAAACTCTTGTTCATTTCCCCCCTCAGTGCAGTTTGTTTTTTGCAGATTTGGACTTGTTATTGTTCCAAGCGAACTCCAGAGTGGTTCGTTTACAGTCTGAACATGATCCGACCTCGATCTGAACGAACTACCAGGTGTATATTACAAGTCTGAGCTAAAAAAAATATAAAAAAATAAATAAAAAAAACCTCCTGTAGAGGAACTATAGATGTGCAAAGGTCTGTACGGGCTAGCCCCTAGCAGTATTGTGTTCTCCAATAGTCTAGAACATAGCACCTTCTTCCTGCTGCCACAGACACATCTGGCCAATAAGCCGACTGAACATTCTCATGTGGTTTGTAGTAAGGCATTTGGTGCAAAAACAAACCAGATCATTAGGAATAGATCCAAGTGTAAGAACTCATCATTTACAGGTGTGAAAACACCCCAAAGTTTAAGAATTGTGGGTGGGGCTTTTTCCACATAGAGCCAGGTAGGGTTGGACAGCTTTTGTCTGATACTAAAATCTGTTTGATGATCTGAAACATGTCAGTGTGACAAATATGCCAAACTCCATCCTTACACAGCTCCTCTGTGACTTACTATGTCCTTCAGGGCCTGCGTGATGGTCTGACTTGTGTTCCCTCCTTTCATAATCATGGCACTCTTCACATCTTCAGTCAATTTGGGTGCTCTGCTCTCCAAGAAGCGTTTTGAGCGCTTTGTCTTCGGTTTTCTGAGGAAGAAAACACAAGGGAATATAAGAAAGATGACAAACTGCACACAAGGCAAACTATCAGAAAATCAAACCGGTATTTCTGATTGGTTGATGACCTAAAAATGTACGTCAATTAGCCAATACAGATATTGTTTCTGTTCATCTTGTTTCCGATCTTCCTCTTTCTTTCAGAGACACGGGGAAATCATCTTCATAAAATAACTTCACAGTCTGAATGTCTTCTAGCTTGACAACAAACTATCTTAAAACTTAGAGCATTGTTTCAGAGAGCAGCCCTGATGTGAATCAATACATCTGCCAATACATTAACAGATGCCTAAGAATAATGCTGTTTAGAATAGAGACTTTATGTGCACAGCGCTGAAGAAATATTAACCAAACTTGTATGCAATGCCAGTATGTACCAAATCATAATGCACTGAAAGTAAGATGGTAACCTTAAAAAGTTTAGTTTCAGCAGAGAGACTGGATACAAAAACAAGACATTTAAATGAGTTTGTTATCAATTATATTAATATGATTGCCTTAAACATAAAATACTCAAATCGAGTGTAACTCAGACCGTTAGACCCTGAATTTTAGGCATGACACCACTAATCTCACAGCACATTAAAGACGAACATGAGGCTGAGAGACAGGGAAATCGATTTGATTATGCGCTTATGTAGAAATATGGGGTGTCTCCAAATCCTTTGTGGCATCTGAAGATCGGACAATGAGATGCCACAGAGGCATGGCACAGGGAGATGCCACAGAGGCATGGCACAGGGAGATGCCACAGAGGCATGCCGATTCCACGACGGAGCTAGTTGCAGTTAGCCGACAGCTAAAGGTTAGAAGCTTTGCCATAAACAGCACATTCATAAAACGATACATAGCAACACTTCCCAGGCCCCCCCCAAAGCGAGAGTCCATACTTACATTACAGAATCCAACTGCGTCATTGTATATGTATTTTTATTCCTAATCGCTAACGACCACACTAATTAAGAAACACGTGAAAACGACAAGAGCGACGATTTTCTTCTTCGATCATATATAACAAAAGAAACCCAACTCAAAATACTGCCATCAAGTGGTCATCTGCTGATGGCCTTTTAAACTCTGAAGGCAGATCCCATCCCCATATCTGATCAGACTGTACAAGAAGTTCAGATTGTCATTTCTCACTCCAAAAACAAAAATTCTCCTGGCATAGAGTGCCTCTTGACTAAATTTTATACATTATATATTATGTTATATAATAATGTATGTAAATAGAATTATATAAAAAAAAATTTAATCAGGAAAAACCTGCTGGGTTGGATTTTAGGCTTTTTAACTGACAAGTCACGAAGAGTGAGAATAAATGGTGTGCTGCCTGACCCAGTGTTCTCCTCCACGGTGCGTCTTATCGCCATTATTATTCATTCTCTATACAAACACGAGCAGATATGCTGCCATCATTTAACTTAATAACTGTTTTTTGATTTAATTCATCTTGTCTAATTATTACCAAATGTGTTTAAATAGGTGTGCGTTTTGTGAAGGGGTGTCAAATGCTATAATGTTTCTGTAAAGCAAATTTACCTACAGGTATAAATAAAGTAACCTTGAACCTGAATTATAAATTGAGATTTGGTTGTAACTTCATTGCTGCTGTGAGAACAATAAGAAACTTGTTAAGGTTGTTCAATTTCCCGTATCTCTTTCTCCTGGTTGGTTCACCTCTGGGCTGTCAGAAAAAAATATTTAATAATAATCCCATTAAAAGGAATTTCTTTACCTGGGCAAGAATTGATTTTAGCACAGAGTCTTCTTTTTAAAGGATGACACCCAAATTCCTTAAGCTAAAAACAAAACAAAGCATCAGGTCTCTTACTTATCAATAAATTTAAACTAATCACAATTAAAGACTGTTCTGAAAAAATTTAATTATAGAAGACTTTTGTTGTATGCCCCATTTTGGGGCTTCCAGTCAATTCAAACAGATGATTTCAAAATCTTTGTTTCCATATGTACCCGTTTTTAGGGTTAAGAGCAGGATATTAACCAGGCATAATTATTTTACCCTCTTTTCAGTAACCTATACTTGATGACACCGTAATCAAACTGGAAATTGTTTTTGGTAGCCCCCCCCTATGGGGGGGGGGGGGGGGGGGGGGGGGGGGGGGGGGGGAAGTCTAGAGGGGATGTCATTGAAGACTGCACCCTGTGCTGTTCTACTGTAGAGCAGCTTATTCTCACACACAGCTCCAGTTTGTTCCTCCTGGAGCCACTGTTGTGCCCCCCCACCACCACCACCAGTCCAGTTGCACTGTGTGACCAGGAGAGATCCCCTGTGATTTAAGTCTAATCAGTGTATTAGAGTAGGGAGCAGCTTGTTTCACATTAGGTCTTGAGATTTTTGCACAAACTACACCAAAACCCACTTAATCATCCCTTTAAAGCTTTCTGATGCAGTCAGACAGTCCTACAGGGTCTTGATACCAAAATAAAAGCACACAGATCTCACATTTAAGTATCTTTTATTGAAGCATTAAGCTCATAGCACGGATATTTAGCACATCTTGACCATCCAGAGAACAGATAAATGAATTAGAACAGCAAAGTTGCTCATTCAGTACAACCTGCAACTGTACCCTCACAAGCAGGAGGCTTTCCTGGCTTCCGCTTCCTTGAATTCACAAAGCAAAGTGATAACATGATCTAGTCAACTTGGAAAAGGTCATCCCTCAAGTAACTTTGTTGGAACATTGTTTTCACAAAAACATCTAGAACCAAAGGGCAGAAAGAAGATAATTAAAAATAAAATTGGTCCGCAGCAGAAATACAAAATATTTTGTATAAAATTCAATTACCATTAAACTGCAAAATAGAGATCACCATATAAAAACACCAACGATCCACACCAACAAGGCTGAAATGCACTTAATCCAACAGCTAGCATACCATTTCTGTTGCTAGATGGAAATTCTTAAAAAATATAAACCAGACTACCATTACAAGTCATTTAATCTTAAATTGAAGGGAAAAAAAAAAAAAAAAAAAAAAAAAAGAATAAAAGAAAGAAAGAAAAAAGAAAAAAGCCACGTAGCCTCACTAGAGGGACACTTTTCAAAATTCCTGCCCTTATATAGATAAATTTACCAAGTGCTAGCTTGACTAGCATGCTAAGTTCCTTAGATGATGTCAAGTGCCGAAATCAGGATAAAACTATCACATCGGCAAGATTCTAACAGCATTCTCTGGCAGGAGAAGCTAAACCTTAGCTGTAGTAGGGCATCAAATAAAAACAAAACCACAAACAAGACTGAAACTTCTCCTGCTTTTAGCACCTGTCTGAAGCCTGAAATCTATAAGAGTTAGACAGGTACATGAAATTTATAAAAAATAAAAATAAAAACCAAAACAAAAAGGGGGAATAAAATACAAACAAAACCACCTATCCAACATGTACCAGGTTGGGGCAGTTCCAACTTTCACCTTGTAAAACAAGAGGAAGGTGAAGCACACACACACTGACAGCAGAGACAGCGCTACATTACACTGTTGAGCAACACGGCACTAGTAGTCACATGCAGTGTGTCAGGATTCCCCTTGCAAACAAAGGGCATTGACCCAAATGACAAAAAGAAAAAAGTGAGGGCACAATAAATTTCATAAATGGCAGTTTATGTAGTGGTTATATGCGGAATGATCTGGGACCACCCTGGCATGCTCAGACTAGTGGGCCTCTTTTGTGCGCTTACATCTCTGTATGTGGCAGAAAGAGACAGGGTGGATATTATGTTTGGGGGGATGCTTTGGTGGGCAACTAAAGCAAAAAGTGTCTGATTCATTATTTCCTTTCAGAGCTGAACACAGTGCGAGTGGCCAGGAGGGCTGGCTCTCGGTGGGCTGGGGCTGAACAATGGCCGGTCAGCAGAGGGCATTGTGAGCGCGTTGTCTGGAGTCGTACATTCAGCTCAAACCTGTTCCAGGCTTTCTTTCCAGAGAAATGTACATTCGAAAGATGGCCGAGCAAGCCGCTCTGCACGGCCTGTGCTACATTCAGGTTTTTTTTTTTTTGTTTGTTTTTTTTTTAAAAACCCTCTGTGAATGCTGCATGACTGGGTTGAAATATCTAGATGCTTCCTACAGATGTGGGCCAATGTAAAATGTTCAAGCTCAGATCTGAAGTGTATAAGCTGAAAGTTTACCAAAGAACAAAACTGCCAAAGAACAAAACCTGACCAATAAGATGAGAACTTTTGAACCTTTAGTGCAACATCAAAGCAAGATGGCATTTCAAAGACAATCCCACAATGCCCAAGCTCAGCACAACTTGAGCTGAGGTGATTTGCCTCCAAGTACCTTGAGTAAACAGGGTTTTAAAATAAACTCCGTAACAGAGTAGAGAAATAGGCATGCTAACTAGGTGGTTGGGTGCAATTTGAAGTTTAAACCAATGGATGAGATCTAAAGTATGCTCATAAGAGGCGGACTGATCTGAGCACGTCAGGGTCCTGGTCTAGGGTGGGCGGAAACCTTGTCTGTGGGGAATGAGGGGGGACACCTGCAGGAAGGGACCATTGTACTGGGCACAGGTGGACAGCCTGAAACAGAGCGTGTTTAATACCTCTACATGCACTTCAAGATCACAGCAAGAGTGGGCTAGAATATCGTAACAGAGAAAAGAGCTTTCATGCAAGGGATCTAAGTCACGGGTACAACAATGCAAACAACTCAAACTGGAAGTTAAAGTAGGGGCAGCAGCGCCATCGCTGACACCAGGACAATCTGGATGGTGACAGCAGCAGCGGGGAGGGTGGGACAGGAGAGACGATGATGACAAGCTCGCTACTCTGTGGTGAAGCGCATTGCAACGTGGGAGCGCCGAGGCGCCACGTTTTTTGCGCCTCTTCATCCTCGACCCTCAGCTCTGCTGCTGGTTCTGCTGGCGATTCTTGGTGTAGCTTGTGAAGACAAAATTGTAATCGTTGAATTGAGCCAACTGGCGGTCGAGGCGCTTGTAGCCCTCCATTTTTGGGGGAGTAGAAAAGACACTGCGACATTTAGAGCTCTGCAGGAGAAAAAACAAAAACAAACCACTTTACAGGAAGCCGTTTAAAATCCCCCCGGGTAGATGCAAAAATTGGATTTGAAATGCACCTGATTGACAAAGAGTGTAGTCACAAATTTTCCTGGCTTGAACACCTCCACAACCTTCCTGATCAATTCATCGTATGATGTCTGGGAGAGGTTTGTTTCAAAGCTGACGTAGGAGAACTCTGGCTCTGGGGTGATGTGGATGGTCCAGTAGGTTCCCTGTGGGGAAAATGAGCAAAGTCGCATCACTGATTTGCTTGAGCGCGCAACTATGATGAAGAAACAAAATGCCACTCACGTCAGTCTTCATCCCGTTCATCGAGTATCCACAAGGGTTGAACATTGTGGCATCAATCACAGAACCTGGAATCAGGTCACGAATTCCACTCATCTGCGAGAACAGAACGAGACCGTGATTACGAAGGTTAAACTACTACCACATGCTTGTTCTGAGGGGGAAACTGGGGGAAAACTTACACGAGTGACCTCACTTGCGGAAACACCGTCTTTCATGTAGAACTGGTCCATGATGGCTGGATCAAGGTCGCTCATCAGAACTTCCAGCGTCTGATCAGCACACTTGTTCTCCCAGTACTCTGGCATATCCAGAGTAAACAGGTACCTGTGGGAGGGATGCAAGGGGGCATTAAAGATTTTCAAACCTGGACAATGCATGGAGCTGCTACCTATGAGAGGAGGCCTTGAACATCCTTTCAATTTAAACTAAAGGCTTTTCACCTCCCTCATGAATTGGCATTACCAACGTTCACTGACAAGTGCTGAACTCCAGAAACCACAAATATTTAATTATATTTCATGACTGAAAATCTTGACCATCTTAGCTATTAGCATATTAAGCCAATGTGGGATATTTTAATGCTCACCAGCAGTCAGAGTTCAAACGTCCCATACAGTAGGCTGCACCATCTGTAAAAGGAGGGAATGTTATGGTTACCGTTTATAATCAACAAAAACATTAGGCAGCTCTGAAGAGAACCCACAATGATAAAAGCTACACAGAATTACAGTCTGTGATAATACTGAATTTCATTGTCCCCACAGCTATAGTATAAGCAATGCACGCCATAGTCTCAATATTACAAGCAATATTCAACATTTGTTCTTAAATGATTAAAACAGCTTGGGTAGAGATGATGATCACAGATACATGATTACCTGATCTATAAAAACATAAACCTAAGATTTGCATTAATCAAAATCAGGGTGTGTCTTATGATTGGATATTTAAATGTTCGCTAACCCCGCTAGTCAGTGCCAAACAGTTTTATTACTTTATTCATGAGGGTAAATACATGACAGCTATGTTAAGCAGTGCTGCTCTGTAGTTCTTTTGTGCTAAAAAGCTGCATGTTGGTGTTGTCAGAATAAACTTTAGAACCAAGTTGTCAATGTTAGCACAGGAGAAGCCTACTGCTAACAGCACTGCTAAGATTATGTTTGATCAATGAGGAATGTGCTAATTGCTTAATACAGCTAACACATGAAGTGTTTGTTGGTTAACGTTTCACTTTGATCATTTAAAGTGTGTTTGATTTCAATTTCTTGTGGGGGTAGTGGTTGAGGAGTTCTGTCTTTTAGATTTGTCAACTAGTCCAGCTTTTTGTTTAAACAACTAGCAGATTGTTTGCCAGGAGCAGCCATAAATCGGGAACTGCCCTGGGCATTTTCCAGCTGTAAATTCAGAGCGTCAGGGATTTAACAGACTGTGCTTCAAACACACTTTACTAGGGCTGTGCGATATGACCAAAATCTCATATCCCCGATATAAGAATTCTATTGTCCCGATAACAATATAAATCACAAAAATGTAACATTTTCTATAAATTCTGTGAATCTCGGGCAGCTCGACTTGCGGGAAGTGTTTCCAGCTGCGCGGCATGTACCCGGAGTCAAGTGTTTTAACCGATGCATGAAACTATACATTTTTACACATAAGTTGTAACGGCCGACGTTTTCTTTGAGAGCATTTATTACATGGCGTGCTGCGGGGAAAAGCCTGTTCTAACAATTGAGTCTTAGGATTATTTTTTAGCACCTGGCGGCTCTTTTTTACTTCTCATCTGTAAATAATCTGCTCTTTCACGTGATTCAGTTTATTTTGAAAAGTCTCAACAGGATCTTGAGCTTTATTGTTAAAGGTTTATGTGGAACATAAACAAGCGGACACGCGATGGTGTTACCGTCGTTGTTACTAATGACAACGCATAAAAACAGGCGCTTGTCCGTCTGTAGTGTGGTTATATTAAATAATATTAACTTTAGGAAATTAATATAGCCACTACAGTGACCATCAAAACGATGAAAAAAAAAATATTGCCGTAAATAGTTTATTTTGCGACACGACGAAACATAACGTAAAATGAAACGATAGACGTTTTTATATAATCATCATCCGATATATATCGTTATATCGAACAGCCCTACCCTTTACTTGCGTGTGTAACACACTTCAGAGTTTCATGTATCACCTACTGGGAAAAATCTGGCTGAGGAAGTCCACTTCTTCCTGGAAGTTTCGATGAGGGAACTCTTGATGGGCTGGTTTCATGAAGTTCTTACGGGAGTAGAAGAAATTCTGCAAACGAGACACTAATGAATAAACCTACGCAACTAATCAGCTTCATTGATACAGCTCGTTCAGATTGAGATGAAATGAGCTTTGTCATGCAAATGCTACACCAGTCTAACCTCAATGGTGTCGAAGCCGCAGTACTCCCTGGCGAGTTCCAGCAGAGGCACCAGTGCTTGCAACAAGAGGGTGGTTCCGCATGTCTTCAAAATGAAACGTCTCTTGGAGACAAACATGCTACTCTCACTGTAGAGACAAGAAAGGAGTTAGTCACCAATAACCACAGAGCATCGTTTCCCTCATTATATTCTATGATACATAATGATGATTAAGTAAGCCTGGTATCTTTGTAATATTTACCTAAAATGAGCAAACTGAGCCCCTCGGCTACTCATTCGTAAAATGAAATTTTACTATTGATGCGTGTAATAGAGGTCCGGTATTCGTTTCTATATTTGTTTCACCTTGCTACATTGCAGAGCAGTAATGGGGAAGGTAAAACTTCAGTGAAGGCTTTCTCTCCTTTTTAATGGGGAAAGGAAAAAAGGTGGACAGGTGAGCAAAAGGAGGAAGAGAAAAAGCCACACCCTAGTTCCCATTCAACTTGTCATACTTGTTTGATTACCCAAGAGGAGTTAAGCTTACTGGCTTCAGGTTTAGCTTCATGTTAGTTTTATCTGACATGCTCATACTTGGCCTACCTTAACACAACTACACATTCATATAAGCACTGCATGTGACATGTAGAGTACATGCCCATACTGACACCTGAGACTGTCATTAATGGAAATTAGGTTAAGGTCTAGTTGGAAAGACTTTCTGCAGGTATCGAGCAGGCACTCACCTGAGTATATAAGCTTCCTGCTTGTCAGTCTTTGTCACACTTATTATCAAACAATGCACATTTTCCAAAAGTTTGTCCCACTCAAACCTGAAAGAAAAAGAACACAAGTTAAATGCACACAAAGACAAAGTTGTTCTCTTTTGAGGTCATTTTAAAGTGGCACCCACTACAGGAAAGAACTATTGATGGTTATGTAACATGGCCAAGTTTGGAATGTTTTCATGATTTTGAACAGAAATGTCTATGAAGCTTGCTGTAGTCTTTACGCTGAAAAAGTAAGTGCATATAACAATTTCAGTGCCAGAGTATGCTCTGGGCATACAATACTGATGATATCAATAGAGGTATTGTTCAGACTGAAATGCGTTTTCCACTATGTGCAGATGGCTGTAGGGTAATGTGGACTTATTCTGCACCTACAACAGACACACCTTCTAGCAGCTGCCTCGCCCCCCCCCCCCCCCCGGACACCACCCAGACAGCTGGGTCACATTACAACCTTGGAACAGCAGCCAAACCCATTCACAGTGGGGGCCTGGGCTGCAAGACAAACGTTCCAAGAAATAAAGTGTTTGATGAAAGCATACCAGCAGCTCAATAATGAATGCTTTATGAAACTGGCTTTTCTAGAGAACCTCTCAAAAAGAAATGCCCCTCAGTAACCAGACTGCAGCAGTATGCGTAAAGGCTGTGGGCAAAAATGCAAGACCCAATTATGTTCCTTTCTACATGGTCAATCTACAAATGAACTAGATGACTGAGGAAACTCACACAAAACACAAATAAACAATGCATCTCTCAGACATTGTTCTAAAGACAACAAAATCAAGAATAATACAGTTCACACTGCAGCCTTTTGTATTCGGGCCTAATGGCCCAAGAAACTAAACTACAAATATGTTTACTACCTTCCAGTACCACAAACAACACTTCATCTAATCCCTTAACAACATTGTCCTCAGAGAGTGACAGGCTTACGTCATCTATTGTGAACATCACTTCCTCTGAGAGGGTGGGGGCAAAAAAGCTAGGTATGGTATCACGGAGTCAAATGTGCTCCAATATCAAGTTTCAAATAAGGTCAACACATGAACAAGTAAACAGTTTTTTTTGTTTTTTTACACTTCCAGCCCAAAACACCACCAATTTAAAAATCTGTTTTTTAGTTTGTGCATAAGAAAATTGTGTAAAAGGATGTGAATGATTTCAAAACTGCACGTCTCAGAAGATAAACAAAGGTCCTGCACCGAGGACCAACATTGGAGCAAGATGATATAAACTCTAAATCATGCTATAAGCTACTCTAAATCTGGCCATGCAGGCGATGTGCCTTTAAGATGGCTTTGTTATACACCAGCTTCTCTTTGGCATTGTCCTTAATGCAAAGACTCAACATCTTTAGTTTGCCATCAAGGCCAAGCCTGATGAGAATGGGTGTATATCATAGTACCATCTAAACTCTGCAAATGATATAATATGATTAAGTAATGTCAACAGTGTATTTGGAAGATGAACAAAGGCATTACAGGTATGTCTGGATACAGTTCAGCTCAATCACTTCCCGCAACATAACAGAGCTGTTGCGACATGCCTACTTCCCAGTTTCATACCAGAGGCCAAGCATTAGCAAGCTGTGTCAGCTCCTGCCTCGGTGAGAAATCGACACCAGAGGTTATTTCTAGCTGTGCAACAAGATCATATTTTCCTCAAAGAAAGCAAAGCGCCAAACCTGTTTTCATGCATCCCAGAGATTATGAACACATGGCTGATCAAGACGGCACATGTTGGAACGTTTGCCGCTTATCAGACAGAAAAGTGGTCACTTACTGGATGGCTTGAACACAGGGAACAGTAAATTTCTCAGGTGTTTAGAGGTGAATATGCTATGACTTTATGAACCAGTCTCCCCTACAATGACTGGAAGTGCTTGGTATGCAGTCTGAACCCTGACAAGTGGCAGGAGAGGTAATGTGAGCAAGCTTCACATTTGTGAATCAGATGCCCTTGTGGTCTTATTTGGACATTGGCTAACGTCCATCGAGTCTGATCCACTGACAGTGTCCCTTTGAGCCTTTAATCTGCCCTCTGGCTGTAAATTAATGCCAGCTTTCCTTTACTCCAATGGTTATGCACTTGTCAAACCAGCCCCTGATCTGGTCATTAACCAGAAAAAGTCACCCATCACTGGAGATGATTTGGCCTCCTTGAACCAGTCATGAAATGACACACTGCCAGAGAAAAAAAAAATAAATTAAAAAAATAAATTAAAAACAAAACCCTAAGCAAAGGCAGTGGACACCATTAACACTTTCACTTACTCTCACCTTACATTAAAGAATCAGTACCATTCTTACCTCTATAGGTGACATAACCCAGGTGATTTTAAACAATCTATTTGTTTTACAGTGGACAAGTTCCACTAAAGTCTGGGAAGCAAAAAATTATTATGACACACGGTACAAATCTGCCTTTAAGGTTTCTCCTTGTTAAAGGTTGTTTAAAACGTGCATTTCAAACCAGCTAATTTTGCTAGCAAGCAAAAACCGAATTTCTCACAAGAACTGAACCCACATGGATTTTTCAGAATCCATGCCGCCCCGGGTCCTCCCCCCCCCCGTCTTTAAACGTAACCAAGTGCCCCGCGGCACAACGTAACAGGGAACCCTCTAACCAATCAGAGCAACTAGGAGCGAGAGCACCGCGTGGCCGAAAACGTGAACACGACTTTACGCAGTTTCTCTCTGGTTAAACAGACAGCGGTAACAGACCTGGGGCCAGCCTTTAGCAACCGCAAGGGCAGAGGGAAAGGTTGACGGTTTTCCCCAATCACTTATGAGCCTTAAAAAGTAAAGAATTGAAAAAAAAAAAAAAAAAGGTGGAATTGGAATACTTGAATCTATTTCCGTGCCAGCAAGGCACGCGGTGACAACGGACGACCACATGTCTCACATGCCCCCCTCGTTGTAGAGTGACGCAGGAAAAAATAAAGCATATGTAATTACAAAGCCCAAGCAATTTAGTGCACACGAGCACGAATATATATAGCAATTGGCAAATAACGACAATAAGATCGTCTCATCACTAAATCACAAGCAGTCTGAGAATTCAGCGTCGGAGAATTCAGGAGACGGCTGATAATTTGAATATATATTTTCCTAGGGACTAGCTTAAATGAAGTAGCTCTAAATTGGCTGTCATGGTAGCGTCCAAGCCTCATGCGACAAATCATCTCGCAAAAACAAGCGATGGGAGCTGAATATATTAATTACTGCAAGCTCCCAGGGTGAAGAATGAATGACTCAGCCACTGTTAAAAGGGGGAGGTGTCCATTTTCCAATGGCGACGTTAGCTAGCTCCCCAGCTTAAGGATCCACGGTTAGATTTGGTTCACTTCAATGCTTGCCGTCTATGAAGGGGTGGATTAATAACTATAAGGAATACAGTGTAAACGGAAACGGGACTGTACAATATTCAAGTTGTTATACATCTCAAAAAGTGACCACTGAAGCCGTGCATGTAGCCGGTGTTTCTGTCCATGTACCACTAGGCTGCTGTGGACTGACACTGCCCCGGAGACACTCAAGTAACACGAACCTTGGGATGGTACGGAGGTCTCCGTTTCCTTTGGTCTCATCCTGCCGAGAGAACCACACCTCCAAGAGCTTCTCGGTCCCCTCGAAGAAATGTGCACCGTTATCTTCCATCGTGAGACAACAGACACCCAACAACCAAAAATATTACAACGTCGTTTATAACGTTTACAGCTTAATTACTCCTTCCTCGACCTGTTATTATTTCGCGAGGTTCAGTCCTTAAAACAATCCAGGAGTTGATTTGCTTGAGTTACCGTCTTCCCTTTAGCAGAGAATACCGTTAGCGAGCGCTAGCTAATATCGCCGGCCATACTGTGTAAGCGCTGAATGGAGACCGCGCGGAGCTTTTATTTGGCAATAGCCCTACGTAAGCCTCACCTCGAGCCAATCTGAACGCGAAGCCATATCTTGGGATTTGTGATTGGTCAGAAACCTATCAATTATAATAGAAGGCGGGTCTTCCGTCATGAAACTTTTCCGCCTGCATGTAGCTTTCCTCTGGAAACACATACTAATTATATATATATATAAACAGCAACATCAACATTACATGACATCTGGATTTAAGTTTACGAAGGCCAGTATGACAGTTGACGGCATGTTCGTGTAAAAGTCCTTTTCTGATAAGTTTTCTTCTGTTCACGACGATTACGTAACTTTTTTTCTAACACAAGCCATTGTGTTTACTTATCACATTAATTTTTCGTATGTACGCTCTCTCTTTTTTAAGCTGTATAATTTGTTTTTTCACTTAATGGTACTATAATACTGATATTAAACTGCGAATATCAGATATAAACCACTTAAATGAGAATATGACCAAGTTGTTAAATTGGATTGAACTAAACTGGACTGCGCAGGTATTCGTTTTAGCAAAAGAGTGTACTTATAGAAGGAAAACAGGTGAAAGAACTCCCAAAGGATATTACATATCTACTGTATGTGTTACAGGACTTTTCTCATCTCATTGTGTTCCGGGCAGTGGGAACTCACACATACAATTGTCACCCAATAGAATGACAGTAATTAAGTATGAATCACATACATATGACATGACGTCACTCATCTACATATACAGGTGTGTGTGCATGTCAAAAACCTATCGATTATTATAGAAGGCAAGGGTCTTCCATCATGATATTTTGTTTTTTCATAACCTTTATTTATGGAAGACATTTCATATGTTTACCACTAACTGCACTAAACAATTTTCTTGTTTTTCTTTTTTTGGCTGACTGTAGTTCACAAAAGTAAAAAATGAATCTAAATCTCTAAAGAAAACTGTGTCTTAAAAAGAGATGCAGCGACCTACTTAAACCCTTAGATGCTTATCAGAAAAAACATCAGCTAAAATAACAGTTAAGAAGTTGGAAAACTCATATTATCCCCCGAAAAAACAACCCCAGAAACACCCAGGATGTTTGCACATATCCTTAAGTTACACATAGCACTTGATATCTTTAAACAATTTGTAATAGGTCCCATACCCTTCGGATCACATTGAGTTTGGTGGGAAGTGGTCACTCTAACTATATTAAATGAATACACTGCATATGTACACAGTTGTTCAGCTTTTGCAATACCATTATTATTATGACCATTAAATAATAATAATAATAATAATAATAATAATAATAATAATAATAATAATAATGATGATGATGATGATGATGATCCAGATAACGAGGATCCGTTTAGCTCATTTATTTATTCATCTTACGTGACGTTAAAAAAAGGTAACCTCAAACCACCGACGGCCGCATTTTTGAAGAGCTTTCATGAGTACGCAAAGTGCAACGAACAGCAGCGAGAAACGCGGGTTGTAGTTTGCCATAGCTTGCCTGACAACGCGGCAAACTGCGGCGCCTGCTCATAAGAACTACCATACCCAGCGAGCCACGCGCGCCAATTAGAAACGTCAACGAGCCAGTGAACATTAAGCGGAGCAGACCAAAATCCCAAACAAGGAAATGGTGGGGGAATAAAACGACCAGATTATTTAATTAATGCATGTTATAATTAATATTTTATTTTATTGTAAATTAAGGCGTATTTATGGGTTAAAATGGATTACGACTTCAAAACAAAGCTGGCGGCGGAGAGAGAGAGAGTAGAAGATCTGTTCGAATATGAAGGTTGCAAAGTGGGTCGAGGCACCTACGGGCACGTTTATAAAGCTAAGCGCAAAGACGGGTAAGATAACCGTGAACGTTATTGTGTATGCTGACATAAAACTGACCGCGGGATGCATTTTGTGAACACACGCCTCGGTTATGTGCTGAACGGGGCGTTCGATTTGAAGCTCCCCGAAGCGATAGCCCGTGTCTCTGTGTTTTTGTTTTCATGTAACGCACTCACTCACCAACGGTCCCCCCCACCACCTCCGTCCCCAACCTCAGAGCTCCCCCCTTTCCTCCTCCTCCTCCTCCCCAACACCCCCAAACAACAATGTAAAGCCGCGGTGCTGTTTATTTTCTGACAAGTGTCCTGTCGGCGGTCGCAGCAAAGGTAGCTTCTATCGTATTCTATCGTCACTTCGCGCAATAGTGACACCTGAGCGGCTTTTCTTGGCCCCGTTTTCAGCATCGTGGAGTGCCAAACTTTTTTTCTCCCTCTTTCTGACACACATTGTTTTCTCTGCCATTTGCTGCTTACACTCACTGACAAGCATATGACAGCGTGTGACCACGATGTATATATCAGCAACAGAAAGCAGGACAGATATGTTCTCACACTTCTGCTCTGCTGTGCCAACGGTGTCAATGTTCCTTATGCAAACTGGCAAAATCCCAGTCCAAAAAAGTGGCAGAATCTGGCCAGTGCGCTTCCTATTTGAATACTACAAGTTTCATTTGTACGATAGCCAAAAGGTTAATCACTCTGATCTAAAAATTACATTCAAGAAAAGCAGCGCTAACCAAGGGCACAGTGCATTAAGAGCTGATTTTGCTGCCCCCGTCTTCCAAATGCTTTGTCATAAAGTTTTCTCGAAATCTGAGATGGAGAAACTAATTTTAAGCATTAGATGAACTTATTATACAGATGGCCCAATTTGACTTCTTCCCATGTATTACTCGTTTTAGAATAGAATAGAGTAGAATGCCTTTATTGTCACCATACAGTTGTACAGTGAGATAAAGAGCATGTATAAAAATGTACAAATATACAATCCGGTGTAAGAAGAAAAAAGTAAATATGTAAATAAATTGTTTTTTCCAGTCATGGCAGATGGCTGTCTCTCCTTGAGCCTGGTTCTGGTTTCTTCCTGTTAAAAGGGAGTTTTTCCCCCCACTTTTTGCTCAAAGGGGGTCATTTGATTTTTGGGTATTTTTTCTATATTACTGTGGGGTCTTTAATCTTACAATATAAAACATCTTGGGGTGACTGATGTTGTGATTTGGCGCTATATACATAAAATGGAATGGAATGGAATTGTCAGTGTTGTTATAGCAAAGCTAAACACTGTTTTATTACCAGTAGGAACAGTATCACTCCAATTAGATCCAACCTAAAAGGAATGTCACAGGGAACAGCTAGCTTTTCCACATTTATAATAGCCATTATCAAGTCAATATTCATAACTGGTTAAGAATACACATAAAACAGTTGTTTTTTGTTCATGTTTGTATAGCTATGGTTATAAAATGTCTGCACCTCCATGCACTTGTATTTTAAATATATTTTGTATTTTTCCAAAGAGATTAAAAAACATGAAATAAAGTTAAAGCTTTATTAGCTTTATTTCTTTCAACGTTTTGTCTGTATTGCTGTGATAATGCTAATGTGGCCATAACCTCTATAGACAACTCAAATAATGCAATTATTATTAACATTTTAAAATCTTTGTAATAGAATCAAATTAAAATTTACCCAAGCTGTTAAAGAAGGCCTTTTCTTCTTCACGTACTTTGAGAATTGATGTATTAAAAACTTTTACAATCACTCAGTGTCTTTAAAATCTGAAACAGTTCAGGTTTGTAGATCAGTCAGTTAGACTGTTTCTTCCTCACTGTGTTTGTTAATATTGCAATATTGTAACTTTATCAGCAGTGTAGATATGTTGGATTTAAACAAAGTGAGCCTAAAAGCAATGTTAAGCTACTTGACTCTAGTTTAGCCAATAGTTCGATGGAGTAACATAAAGTAGACAATTAACCACTGGTATTGCTTTAGTTAGTGGGCCGAGTTCATGTAAAACTAAGGGGGCATTAGTGCTTTCCAAACTATAAACTCAATAATAAATTCTTTCATCTTTAAAAAAATGATCAGTGTTGCTGCTTTGTCAGGTGTAACAATTAAGTTTAACATCCAGACATCCATGAAAACAGAATTTATTACATTTAACGGAGTTAGAAGTTAGCAGGAAGTTAGCTTGCTAGTTTCCACGTAAACATGATATAGCATGTTCTGAATGAGAGATTTCTGAAAAAAATAAAACTTACAGCTCTGCCATCACTTCCAACATAAATGAAGACAAAACTAAACAGCAGTGACTTTTGTAGGGTTAGTGAAGTTGGGCTAGCTGGTAATGATGTGCTACGCAATCGCTAGCAACACAGCTATGTTAGCATTATGTAAATACAGTGAAGCTGGAGGATGGATGCTAACTTTTTTCCACCTAATAGCATCCTGCCAAGCAATCGCATGGCAGGATGCTGTAAACAGACCAAACTTCAGTCAGGAGAACAACTGCGATAATCCATCCACAATATGAGGTTAGTCATTAATATACTGCAACAACATGGGAATAGAGCAGCTGCGAGAGAATTCCGCACTAATGAATCAATGGTACGGAAGTGGAGGAAGCAAGAAGAATGAGTTGAGTAAAATTTGACGGTTTTGTTTTGCTTAATGCGCCTTATAATCCGGTGCGCCTTATGTATGAAAACAGACACGTTCATCGACAGTGTGCTTTATAATCCAGTCCGCCATAAGGTCTGAAAAATAAATGTATCCAGGCCCAAGACGAGAACTTAAAATACTGAATGTGGTCGTTGTTTCTGTTCTTGACAGAGCTGTCGTCATTCAGAAATTTGACAGACAGTTGGATTTGACCCTCAGAGGATGAAAGGCCCTGAGAATAAAGAGCGTTATAAATTCCCAGAAATGTGAACCTGTTAATGCTTAGCAAAGCCTCCTTTTCCCAGTACCCAAAATGTTACTCATGACTTACCCCAGTTTTGCAGCAGAATTTAAAGTAATGGATAATTTTCATTGTTTGCTGCTTTCTCAACTTAAGAAAGCTTAAGGAGCCTAAGGGGCCTTGTTGTCATGTGAAAATGCTGTGTCTTGGAAGTATAAAGATCCAGTTTTGCTTTTTTTACAAGTGGAACACATCCCACCAACAGCTCACTGTGTCTTAATAACTACATTATAGATAGTTATATCAGTGATGGATGCATGTTTTTACAGTGCCATAAATTTAGTCCTGGAAGGAATTCATGGTGCATGTATGGGTCAGGAAGTCATTGAAATTTCTTTTAACCGTGACTGTTGGATAAAGAGCATAAAAAGCAAAGTTTTGTTCATTTCTTTATAGCTATTTTTAGTGCTTTATCTGTCTTGCTTCTGGTCAGCTCCTGTGAGTTGTACCAGTGGGTTCATTACAAGTATCCTGTATGGCTTTTGAGAACAGACCACTAGTTGGTACAATCTGTTGTGGGTGTACTGTGACAATGTTCTATGAAATCACAGCAGTTCAGGTCCAAAGAAACCTTTGTTCAGACATTACCAGTGCTGATTTTCTCTGACTTGTGTATGTGTGTATTTTAAGGGTGTTATTATCTGCTAAGAGCCAGTCACCAGGGCACCAGATCGCAGCTCCAAAATTTGAGGAAGACGTGAACCGTAGAGACATTATGGCAGAGGCAGACGGAGCTGGCTCACGCACACCATCACAAGATCTGTGCGCTGGCCTGAAGGGGCCTGAGCAGATAAGCCAACACTCGCCCTGTGGGTGTTGTGGGGCAATGTATCGCCGATTTGAAAAGGATTGATAGTCAGTGGTGTCTCCTCAGAGTGCTCTGGGCCTGCTTCATAGAAACCAAAAGAACAATCACTTCAGGGATTGTTATGAATATAATAAAATATTACAGTTTGCATATTCTCAAAAAAGTCATTAAAAATAGAATGTAGTGATTTTTCAGATCACATTGAATTCAGAATCCAGCATAGAATTATGATATTTACACGGAGACATTTTGCTCTTTCATGAAGAAAATGTTCATTTTTAATTTGATGGATGTGTCTCACAAAATTACTGTATGGGCCAAGGAGCTCCAGAGATCACTGTCTGTGAACATAGTCCGCCGTGCAATCTAGACATACAGGTTAAAGGTCTGTCATACAAAAATGTATCCATATGTGAACATGGTGCAGAAATGCAAATAATAGTGAGTGTAAAACTGTGACTCTTTCTTTGACTGTCTACGGTAGATCTGACAGTGCCTGTTTGGGCTGTGAATAACTGATATTTATTGAAGTTACTGCTGATGTGCCACATGGCTTAAACCCTCCTGCTTTGGAGATGATGCATATACTGTATGGATATATGCGCATATATTTAAGACACTCAGAAAAAAGACAACGACCAACTTGGAGAAACAACCACAACACCGACCAGTTACCATGGATAACACTGAGTAGGGTGTCTCATTAGTAACGTCTAGCAGGCAGATCATGAGGGACACACCCAAGTTTTGTTTTGTTTTTTTAAACTCTCGATCAAACGTTTTTTAGAATTAAATTTTTTTGTCAAATTGCCAAATACACTCGATAGTTACAGTTACTTTTGCTTATCAAGTCAACACAAATGTTTCAGTTAGGACAGAAAAAAGCATGTGGAATAATTTAGCTAACAGGGGTGGGGTTACAAAAAACTATACAGCATAGTATTGCAATATTTTGTATGGCAATAATCTATTAAATAGGGATGCCAAATATCAGTGTTATGAATGAATTAAAATACTTGGGGAGTACTTCAAAGAAGAGGTTTCATCTCACGCACAACCATCCAATTTAATGTAAGTTTGTTTGACTAACGTTACGTTACATTAAATTGGCTCAACTGAAAAACCATCAGACACTGGACACAGTTATTCAGAGCAAGCCAATGGCTCAGTCACACACATGCTAGAACAAAAATGGTGGCTTTTTTCACAATGTGATAACGCACTTGTCATTGTTGAAAGATACAACAAAATTTCATTTGGTGACCAGCAACCAATGGTAATGGTTTTCCAAAGCTTGAGTTTGTTGCACCTTTACCGCCACTTTTGAATAGATTGTGACATTGACAGTTTTTTGAAGTCATAATTTGCACTTTAAATGTCGATAATGTTATTAATAAGGTTACAAATAACAATAGTCTTGTATTGTGAGTGAAGTGTTGTAATAATATTGTATTTTGGGATATCTGGTAATTCTCACCTCTATTAGCAAACATTCATAATTAGTACTGCAAGCATGGAGGGCACTATGGGCACTACATAGACTACAGAAGACGCACACAGTAGAAATAAACACTATATATGTTAATAGTGTAATGTGTTTAAGTGGGGCTTCCTTAATCTATAAAACAGTGAACCTGTTTCATAATCACTTTCATCTTCTGACATAAAATTGAAATTTCAAGCATATAGATTTGGGTTTACAGTGTTTGGATCCATCTTTATATGTCAAGCTCTGTAAGTTTGTCCTGGTTTGCATTACGGAGTGGATAAACTGTTTTATTGAGTAAATTGATTATATTAATGTGCAATTTTTTTTTTATAGACTAAAGGATTAAATGTTTGAGCTGTTTTGAGCATCTGTGCAGCTTAATTAGTATTAGAGATGTGTGCCTGAGAGCTCCAGTTAATCCGTGACCATCTCCAATGCAAATTAGGCTGAAAAGTGTTTGATATTACCACCATGAGGACCTCTTTGATCTGTGCAGGCTGCTCACTGAATGAAGTTGTTATTGGACACTGTCCACTGAGTGTGTTTACATTTTAATCATGCCTCTTTGCTTATTGTAAACAGACTTATGAATCCTTTTAGCCCTTATTTTCTCCACTGCTCTGTGTTCAGGCTGGGCTTCCTTAACCGGAACTCTGCTTATCTCAAATAATCAATATTGGTCTGCTGAAAGTGCTCGGCCCTGCGGGCTCACATTTCACTTATTAACTGATTTTCATGCTCAAATTTGATGCACAACGGCAAATGACTACCTTGCAAAAAGAGGAAAATTGCCAACTGAGAGCTTTGGAAGTGTCAGTGTGTAGTTTGAGTTTTCGTCCCTGCATCAAGGGGAATTTCACTGGGGGCACTTATCCAGACCTAGGGAGCACTCCTGCAGGGAACTAATGGATCTTTGCTGCCAAAAGCTATCACTAATAACATGGATTCCTCTATGGCAGTTGTGGAACTTGAACCACAGGATGTTTTTTATGCCCTCTGCTGTCCTCATCCTCCTTGCAAAACACCTCCTTTACTAATCAAACCCTCAAAAAGCCTTTTTGTTGGCCATCTTCTAATATTCTTCATTTTCTCTTTTTCTCACCACAGGAAAGATGAGAAGGAGTATGCACTGAAACAAATAGAAGGCACTGGAATATCAATGTCTGCCTGCAGGGAAATTGCTGTAAGTTACCGTTTTCATTACTAAGGCCTTACATGACCATGTTGTTCTCAGGCTCTTTAACCTCTTAACACCCACTAAGTCATTGCTTAGTGTAAATGTTATGTCAAGGATATTTTTGTTTTAGCTACTTGCTAAATAGGCTAATTTTCAGAAACTAGAAGATGTCACATTTCGCATGGAGTTCAATACATTCATTTTGGCAACACGATTGTTATGCCAAGACTGTGTCCGTTTGGTCTACCTTACAATATAAAATGCCTTGAGGCGACTGTTGTTGTGATTTGGCGCTATATAAATAAAATTGAATTGGTTAATCCAAACAGACGTCCATTTTTATCATAGATGAAACTTGTGAAAAACCCTAACCCTAAATGGGTTGCCAGCGACCTGGTAGATGTCGAGATGACTTCATTTGCTGCAGAGATAAACATCAGCAAATATCACAAAACCCTGTGAAGACTTACTCAATATTTTCAAGCAGACTCTTTAGTCTGGATGTTTCTTTTAGCATTATATATAGAATAGTATCAGAGTTTGTCCAAGATGAGGATTT
>NW_005187575.1:556571-564664 GCF_000239375.1 Pundamilia nyererei | reverse complement strand
CCTTTGTAGTTTTGATTCTAGTTCCCTACAAACAACAGGTACAGTCTGCTACTAAAACACAGAGTAAAGTAAGTAAAGGGTCAACCCGCGGCTGCTAAAATTAAAATGAATGTAGCGTTGTTTTGCTTCATGTCTGTTGAATGAAACTTGGCAGAGATGCAGCTCAGTATATTCAGAACAGATTCATTATAATCAGAATCGCTGACAGATTTAGTAAATTTTAAAAAGGTCAAAGAAATAAAGTAAAATAAAGTATTTTATCTGAAAAGTCTCCTGAGTTGTTCTAATCCATACAGCCCAAGGATGGTCATTGATCATTTCGTTTTGAAGCTGTTAATGAACTGGGGCATGTTTTTCAAGTAGAAAGGAAACGTAATAGAATATAGTTCAAGTGGGTAAGTGATGACATTGATGCTAGCACTGGCACAAATGTACTGCTTGCACACATAAAACCATGAGAAGCATTTTCTCTTCTCATAAAGAATGTTTTTAACACTTCATTAGATCTATTTAACAGTGGTTTTCACCCTTTTACTTGTGAAGTAAACTTAAAATGGCAAAGTTTCAGTAGATAAAGTATCGTATTATATTTAACGGGTCAGACTGATGCTGTAACTACCTGTGGTTTGTACACCTTAATATATCTTGTACAATTTAAAAAGGTGCAGAATTGATTAATTTAAGTTTTTATCGACTTGATTTTCTACAGCTTACTCAAGGATTTTTATTCTTATCTTATTTTCTCCTCACTGCCATGCCACTGATAAAGAGGCCATGTGCAGAATAATATTTTACTGAATATAATAAATGCTTTTTTATCCCTCAGCAGTAAAAGGTTGATGGGTTATTGTGGTCACCCTGCGGCAGTTTGTGAATGTGATAACTCAAGATTGAAGCAACATAGACGTTTCAAATTTATACCATAGGTGTATCTACTCTCCACCACATGATCACCACGATCATGATCAAGGCTGCAATAGAAAAACATCAGTGTTGCCTGTAAGAAGTAAAAAGAAAACAACTTGTACCTTCTTATCAAACATTTTCTAACTCATTGTCAGATTCTCTTCCCCCCATCATGTGAGCAATATGGGCGTGCCACTCTCTCAGTCTTAAAAAGAAGCTGCAGTGTACATTTACTGAATGACAAAACAATGTCACTTGGATAGTTTACAATATTTCTGCATAAAGCTTCACACAATAGACGTGTTTATTTATTTTTATAATCACTTTGTAAGATTCGGTAGCCAGCTGTCACGTTTGACTCTGTCAGGTGAGTAGAGGGGACGTCGTGTTGGTTGAGTGCATGTCAGTATGTCACTTAGCAAGTCCTGCCGATAGACACAGAATGTGGCCAGACAGGCTGGTGAGCTGTTATGTAAAGGTCTCTGGTTTCATGTATAACATGGTCAGCTGGAGGGGAGCTGAGCACTGTATATTGTAAACACAGTAAATGACTCTGCACCTGCATATCCATCAGTAATGACTAAACTCAGTGTAGTTTCCATGCCCCTTTGCCACCCAGTAACATTTAAACTCACTCAGCAACGTGTTGCATGTTCTCAGTTCCTCTTTTTGCCTGTGATGTTCTGGGTAGTGTGTACATTTTTTACAAAGAAAACTGATATAACACTACACTAAATGAAAGTGAGATTTCTACTAAGACATGTCGACTGTACATAAAAGCTCAAAAAGTCCACTTGATTTAAATGACGTGCAGTATTATTACACTGAGCTTTTATTTAAAAAAACAAACAAACGCTTGGACACGCAGCAAAGGGCTGCGGGGTCGATTCAAACCCAGGACAGCAGCTTTCAGCCGTATAGTATGTGGTTTTCACTCTTTGGCGTGGGGATTTTGTTCCACTGCATTTTACTCATCTGTCAACATAGAACAGGTTTTACTGTATATCTACTGGATATACAGTCTTCTGAAAAAATAGAGTGAGATTATTTTAAAAATGAATGGTTCTTTTTCCCAGATGCGTGTCACGGGTTCCCGGGGCAAGCCGTGTGAATTTAACAAAGGACCCAAGATGCGGATATGCAGTGAAGTGAGAGGGCTTTATTGACACAGAACCCGAGTGACAACAAACAAAAGGAGAGTGTGGCGAAAAACCGAACTTAGACATAAACTACACTGGGAAAACTAAAACCTAAACAACAAACCTGAACACGAGAGAAAGCAACTTGCAGGGAAAATTCACAATAAACAAGAACACAGAATATTATAAAGAAACGCAAAACATTGAGTCGTCAGACTCAGGACCATGACAATGCGCTTGCTCTTAGTTTTTCAAGTTAGTTAGCAGATGGTCTCTGCCCTATACTGTGTTCCTAGACTATTTAAAAGTAGAATGGGAGGTAGAGCTTTCAGCTTTCTGGCCCCTCTTCTGTGGAACCAGCTTCCAGTTTGTATTCAGTACACTGGAACCCTCTCTACTTTTAAGATTTGGCCTAGAACTTTCTTCTTTGATTAAGTATATAGTTACGGTTGGATCAGATGACCCTGAATCCTCCTTTAGTATTTTGGAGAACTTCCTGCGTTAATTAGCCTCTGTCAGATTTTTGATATACAGTAAAACATCTCTGGCTACATGAATGTGTTGAAGCAGTGAGTGTCAAAAATTTGCTGTACTGGCATTACTCCACAATGTCACCTGTGCAAGTTAAAGTAGTTACTAATCTTTGTCATTTTGGAAACTGCTGTCGAGCTTTTATATAGAACTTAAACCCTCTCATACTGGTTTAAGGATTATGGTGCCATCCTGGTGTCATCTTCCTGGCACTGGCACTGATTTTTTAGAAAAAAAGACAGAAGGACAGCCATGCAACAGATATGAAAAAGAAAAAGTACCTAGAAAAAGTAAAATAAGGTTTTTTTTTAGGTGATCTAGCGGTAGCTGTCTATTGATGACTGTCTGCAGCTTTGGTTGGTTGTCGGTGGGTTGGATATGTAGAGGTCTGTGACCTAAATCCTACTGTGGAGGCTTCTCTTTCTGTGTCCTCAACTATTTATCAGTTTTTTATCATTTATTTGCCCTATATGTATTGTCCTCTTCAGTAGTAAAAACTGCTTTTAAAAATATTCTTTCTTAAATATACCTCTAAAAATACCCCTAAAATATATTTTAGGTGTTCCAACCAGCAATGAAGAATTTTTGGTCCTTTGCTAACCTTAACATCTGTAGAACATTAGAAGTGATCAAGAAGCCTGACCACCATTATCAGTCCAGTACCCTTAAACCCCTGTAGAGGAGGAGATCTATTAGAATTAGAAATTTTCATATGCTCAATTTGACTATATATATATATATTTCCAAATCATAATTATTGCACGTGGGTGTATGAATTTTCCAGCTGCGGACATGGCCTCAGATTTGGAGGTACTGATTCTCTTTCATACTCAGCTGCGAACCGCTACAGTGCGAGCTGGAGGCCGTCACCCGATGAAGCCAACAGAACCATATAATTTGCAAAAAGCAGAGATGAGATTCTGAGCCCACCCGAGTGGAAGCCTTTCGCCACTCAGCTACGCCTAGAAATTCTGTCCATAAAAATTACGAACAGAATCGCTGACAAAGGGCAGCCCTGGCAGAGCCCATCTCCCACTGGGAACAAGTCCGACTTGTTGCTGGCTATGCAGACCAAGCTCTTGCAACGGTTGTATAAGGATTGAATGGCCTGTAGCAATGGGCCAAACACCCCACACGCCCAAAGCACTTCCCACAGGACACTTCGAGGGACACAGTTGAATACCTTCTCCAAGTCGAAAACACATGTAGACTGGTTGGGCAAACTCCCAGGTACCCTCGAGAGGATAAAGAGCTGGTCCAGTGTTCCACAACCGTGACGGAAACCGTATTGTTACTCCTGTATCTGAGGGTCTACTAACAGACGGACTCTCCTTTCCAGGACCCTGGCATAGACTTTCCCAGGGAGGCTGAGCCATAAATTAAACTTAAATTATCACACATGTAATTTGTCATTTTGAGAAATTTGAAGCACATGCAATTTTGTAAAATTATGGACTGAATATGGTGAACTGTGGTTTTTGGGTACTATTGATGGAAGAAAAAGAAGACCTGTTCAAGAGACAGCCTTCAGCATGGCACAGAAACATGCAATATTTGAGGCTATGGTGATCTTGTTCCTTACTGTTTGAGTACTGTATGTGTAAGTGGTTTACTGGCAATCTGGTGGATGATAAAAAATTAAGACCTACTTATTTTAAGACTGTGCACAAGCTCTCTTGGTAGAGCAGGTCCCAGTTGTTAAGTTCTGATTTTACATTTTCAGGGTCCCTTGTTTTTTTAGATAGTTTGGTTAAGCAAAAGCCAGTTGTATTTCTCTCTGTCTGTCCTCTCACAGCTTGTCAGTTTCTGCCTTTCAGCAGGTGTCAGATTGCATGCCTGCTCAACAATCTCTCTTTCTGGTCCTGATTGTAGTTTTGTGCTAAACAGGGTGTGGAGCAGTGCGTCACATCCTTGGAATAGTCAAATTGCGATTTTGATGCGTAGTGATGATTGATGAGTCACACCTCTCTGGTCAACAATTCACATTGACGTGCGTGAAACGGGTCTTGTTAGAAATTTGGTTGGACCATTCTTTTTACTTGCAGAACTGGCTGCTCACGGAGATCTGACTGGGTGTCATGTTTCATTCACAAGTGGAGCTTAGTGGGTTAAAAGGATACAGTTGCGTTGCTTTGTCTTTCAAGCTTTGGAAGAACAATCATCCCTTTCATAATTACTCCTCCTCTGATGATAAAATTGCTCTGTTTTTGATATCTGGAAAATTAAAAATAGGATATATCCTTTTGTCACAGCATTCTTTTCCAGAATAATCAGATCAGACCATAACAGTCTCTGTCTCCTGGGGCGAAATATTGCTAGGCTGCCTTTGCTTTTCTTACAGTGATAATGATTAATTTTAACAAGTAATTATTTTCCAACATTTTCTACAATAGTTCTGTGCTGCAGTGAACAGTTTTGGAAAACTGAACGTTAGGGTTTTGAAAGAGTTCAAGAGCGTGGACTATGAAACTTGGCTGGTTGTTTGTTCAGTGGATTTAAACCATTACAAGTATTATGCAAATGATCTGTGTGTTTTGCACTTGTACTTCAGATCTCTTTAATTCGAGGGGAGAAATCTTTAAAGTGATTAAAGGGGCGATCAGACAAAAGCTGACACAGTGTCTTTGGGTGGTTAGTTTAAGAATGTTGTCTTTGGAATGGGTATAATAGGCATTCTGTTATTTTTAGCTCATCTGGCCAAATACCAATGAGCTTATGCTATAGACAGACTTTCATTCTTTTACCTGTCGTCTCTCTGTCGGTTAATCCACTATTCAAACGCATTGCTACTCCTCCTTAAACATTGGTTATCATTTTGGGAAACTTGCACACAGTGACCAACTAATGGGTTGTACTCCAATCTACTTTTAACATCTAACTTTTTAATCAAATATTAATTATTGCATTTTTAGAATGTGAGGGTCTTTTGTCAAAGCAAAGTTGTTTGTCGATGCCAGAGTAACTGCTGTATTGAGGCTATACTTGCCATATATTGATGCATGGTTAATTTTGTTGTGACGGGCCTTTTTCTTTAAATCCAAACCACATAGAATAAACACACACTGGAGAGTACAGAGTTCTCAAATGGGACATGAACCATTGTCCACTGTCCAGAAATATTATTTTTTGTAATTTGTTTGAACATTGTGTAGCTCTCTAAACACAACTTTTCACAATTCAGTAAAATGTCAGTGAAGAAGAGCCTTCTCCTTATTGAAACAACAGCTTGGTTACCATACAGATGTCTGGTAGGCCTTTGATCAATGGAAAATCACTGAGTGGATAAATACAAAAAGTCTTTGTTCAAACCAAATTTAGATGGTCATCCAATTTTGGTGAACCTATGTAAATTGTAGCCTCAGTTTCCTGTTCTTAGCTGACAGGAGTGAAACCAGTGTGGCTCCCTAATTGTATAGTCCATCTGCTTCAAGTGTTGTTTGTCATTCCGAGATACTCTTCCACATACCTCAGTTGTAACAAATGGTTATTTGAGTTACTGTTCCCAGCTTATCAGTTTGAAGTAGTCTGGCTGTTCTCTGATCTCTGGCATAAACTGCTGCTCAGGGGATTGTCACGGTCCTGGGTCATTTGGACCCAGCATTTTCAGTTTTTACATTCCTTTGTAGTATGGTTTTTATTCTGATCCTTTTGTTATGCTTTGTTTATTAGTATTATTCTATGTTCTTTGTGAGGGGTTAGTTCTTGGGTTGTGTCTTGTGTCTAGTATAGGTTCACTTCAGTGTCAAGTCTGTGTCTGTTTCTTGTTTCCTGTTTTATTGTGAAAGGCTGTGCCTCATGTCAGTGTGTCTAGCTTTGCTCCCCGTGTCTCATTAGCCCAAACCCTCTCAGTTGTGTCTCCTTCCTGTTTCTCATTCCTTGATGACTCCCTCAGTGTATCTAAGCCCAGTGTGTCCTTGTGTCTGTGTCGCGTCGTTAATGTCTACTCACCCTCAGTCTATGCTCTGTGTTTTGGTCCCTGATCATCTGCCTGTTAGTTTATACTTTCCCAGTATAGTTTGTCCCCTGTTCAATCTGCAACCTGCAAAAGCTGTTTACTTTGAGTTCAACTTCGCCTAACTGAATCCTGCTTTTTGGGTCCTTCCTCCCTGCCTGCCGGTACACAGCCATGACAGAACAACGCGACCATTACCTGGACCCAGCGGATTCATCCCGGGAGTGTGATCTGTCCCGCATCCACAGCCTGGTCAAGTGGATTTCCCACACTAAGGACGCTAAGGCAATGGCAGTTGGGATTAATGCTATCGAAGCGATCCTGGAGGGAAATCCTCATCTGCGTCCACTAAAGGGATTTATGGGCTTGACGGACCAGCTGCACGAAGCCCAGGAGGTGCTACAAGCTTTTGCCCGCTCCCGGTATTCTGTCCTAAAGCCCCCACAGCAGCAGCAGCGGTGCACGGAGCTTTCCACTACACACCGGCGACTGCCATTTGAGAGGGGAATCTCAATACGGCTGCCACGGAATTCCTCCTCGTGCCATTCTGAGCCTAGCTCACCGGCCTCCTTCCTGGCAGCAATATGGTCAGAGGAGGAGGAGCAAGCCTTCATCGCTCCACCATCACCAGTTTCCTCCGTCACCTCTGTTCCCTCATCAGGGAGGAAACGTCGTTCACCCCGCCGGCACCCCCTAACTCAGCCAGATTCTGGGACTTCTGAGCAGCCGGCTGGGGTGAGTGACAAAAACGCGTCCTCTATCCCATCCGAGGGGGGCGGTTTCATCTTAGGAGACACAAATAACTCTGTTCATGCTCTTGTAGAGTCTAGAACTAAAACAAATAAACTGACGAGTAACTCAGTGACTAAAAATTCAATTAAAAAACTGTGCTTGTTGCTGCCAAGCTTGCATTTCCAGAGACTACTGAGCTAGTGCAGCCCACTCCTCTCTCCGCTGGCAGCTTAGCTGAGCCGCCTCTGCCTCCTGTTTCTGCTTGGAGCCCAGGCAAACTCAGCCAGCCTGCAAAATACTGTTGTTTATCTGTTCACTCAGAACAGAAGCTTCTGAGACAGGCTGTTTCCTCTAAGCTCTTCCAGCCACCATGCTTCAGAGACTCAGGAGGACCTACGCCATCCCTATCTTCACTTAGACCTCAACCACCACCCATTCCCCAGGGTGTTTTCCATAACATAGCTGTCTTAGGGGCAGTTAGCCACTCCAGGGCCTCACCAGAGGCTAGGTCTCAGTCCCCAGCAGACTCTGGACCCCTGGAGATTGAGCAGCTCCCTAAGAACTGCTCCGTGCCAGCGCTGCCTGGGCAGAGCCAGTGCCCAGTGCAGCTTCAGTTACAGGTGTCCCTGCCAGAGGTGTTCGCGCCTGCTGGTTCTGTGTTGTCCCTGCCAGAGGCCCCCGTGCCTGCTGGTTCAGCCCTGTGTGTGTTAGGGACCCTGGTGCCCGCTGGTTCTGTCACTGTTTTCGCTGGGGGGCCCGAGGAGCCCGTCCAGCAACCTTCCTCGTCAGCTGGGGGGCCCGAGGAGCCCGTCCAGCCACCAGCTGCTCCACCA
>NW_005187575.1:551677-556223 GCF_000239375.1 Pundamilia nyererei | reverse complement strand
TCAGCTTTGCGTGGTGCAGCCTCTGCTTCAGCTTCTGTCTCTACCTCATCTGGCCCAGCCTCTGCCTCGCCTGGTGCTGCGGGGGCCACGCCGTCCTCAGGTCCCCAACTGCCACCTCAGTGTCGCCGGCCACTTTCCAGGCCTTTGGTCGGACGTCATCAGCGTAGAGGGCGGCACCCTGAACGAGGCCGTCGCTGCCACAGCCTTTGGCGTGGCTGGTCTCCGGACCTGCGCTGTCACCGCCGCCACTGCCTTCCACGTGGCCGGCCTCCGGACCTGTTCTGTCACCTTCGCCACTGCCTTCTGCATGGCCACTCCCCGGATTTGATCCACCGGTGCCTCTACCGTTGCCGTCCGCGCGGTCGGCCCCCAGAATTGTTTGCCTGTCGCCACCGTTGCCGTCCGCACGGTCGGTCCCCAGAACTGTTTCATCGTCGCCGCCGCTGCCGTCCGCATGGTCCGCCCCCTGAACTTTCTTGTGGATTCGTGATGGATCTGGTTCTGTGTTGAACTGTTTTCTTGTTTATGAAATGCTCTGGACTCATGCTCCTTGTTTTCTTCCCTCACGCTCAATTTGAACTTAAGCAGGTCTTCTTCATTATGTCCACATGCACCGAGCTGCTGCAATGAGATGATTAGATAGTTGTGTTAACTACCAGTTGAAGAGGCATACCTAATAAAGTGGCTGGTGAGTGTCTATTTTTCCAGCAGAATTCTCTTAACAGTTTTTGTTTAACTTTGTGTACATCATACCAATCATTTTTCCATCTTTGCATTTTTTGCTCTGTAATACAACAACATTGACAATACTTTTTACCAGGCAGTAGACTTAAAGTTCAAAGGGTATAATAGGAAGTATAACAGAAATGATTGCTTGGCTGTTAGTTCTCTAGCTGTTTGTGTCTGCAAAAGGGTATAATCAAGGGTTTAGTGGGGAGGTTCCTCTGCTTAACACTAAACAGTGGGAAAAACATTAAGAGCACAGTGAAACTCAATCAGCAGCATTGTTGTATGGAGCGTAGTGTCACATTCACTCTGTACAGAAGTGAGTGTAGCTCTTTCTTGAATTCTCTGGCATTCAAGTACCCCAAAAGTATACAAACCTGTCAATTATCGTTTTCTACACTTATGTTAATGTTATTAAATTGTTAGTATGTCAGAAGGTTCACAGAATAATGCTAATGCACACAGTTTCTGTTTGTTATCAAGCCTTTTTTAAGCCATGCAACAAAATGTATTGAAACAACCTTCTTACCAGAAGATTTATATTGAGTTGTCCACAAGTTTGATCAGATCTTATGTATTTATTTTTTGTGGTTATCTGAATAATAGTGCAGTCATATGGTCTAACGTAGGTAGATGTTAGACTGTAGACTGTAAGTAGTAGGATGTAAGTTACATTTATTTCTCAGCAGGACAAGCCTCACATCACTTGTCTACTAAATGTTGCACCATAAATTTGTCTTGCTTAAAATATTTGAGAGTTTCCCAGCAGAACAAAGGGGTCTTTGTGCCTTCCAACCCACCACCTCGCTTGGTTTAGCAAACGGTGCACTTCATTAACTAGCACGCTGCATGAAGTTGAATTGAGACAGGAAGGGAGGAGAGAGCTTGGCTTAGCTGCAAAATGTTTTTGGTTTTGGAGCAATAATGAGCATGATCTTTTTGGTCTTTTCATGTCGATGTAAAGTTTTGGATTGGATTGTTTCGACTGGTTGAATTTATCCTCAGAAAAATATTATACAGTTAGGTTTGCTTCGTTTGAAATCCATTGTGACATTTTAGCTCATTTGTAAATCAGATTAAAAATATTCTCTATTGTAAAATAAACCCAGTTTATATAGCTAGAGTGAAACATCTTACAGCTGTTCGTGCTCTCTGTGCTATGGTAGCAGCTGGTGTGCTTCTGTTGCTGTGTGGTATAAACGGTATACAGTACAGCCTCTGTCAATTCAAAGGTTTTACAGATCATGACATTATTAAAATTAGGTACCTATAACCTCAGATGAACAACTGAACGTGGCAGATTACATGGTGTAATTTTGTGTTTAACAAAAATTCTTCCCTGGTAAGTCTGCTGCCCCAGTGACCTGCCCCAGATAAGTGGAAGGAAATGGATAGATGGACAGAAATTAAGACAAAATGCAGAAGTAGAACACCCTTACTGCTTCCACAGGAATTAAGAAAATAAAAGCAACCATGTTCTGTTAATCAAATGCACTTGATTAACTGAATCTCCGCATGAGCGCCTATATAAAAGCAGAAGTTTTAGCAGTTTGCAGTTTTGGAGAATTCAGGTGTGTGCTAATACGATTGGAAGCAGGAAAGACAGACATGATGCAGCTGTTGTTCTGCATCATTCTTGGAAGCATTATAAAGCCATTCCCAAACAACAGGAAGTCCATCATTCTGCACTGAGAAAGATCATTCACACATCAAAAACACTCAAGACAATTACCAATCTTCTCAAAAGTAGTCATCCCAGAAAAGTCACCCGAGTGCTGGACTGTGCAAAGCTCATGAAACGGCAATAATTGGTGGTATTTGTCATGTGTAATATATGTTTTGTTGTTCATCACAGGTTCTGTTTATTTTGGTAAGAACTAGAGCCGGTTTTATTATGTCCTAATGTTACAGAGGGTGAATTTACTTACCATTACCGTACAAAGGAACTGAATTAATTGACTGTACATATAGGATCCAACGTTGCCAGTTTGGATTGGATCGATATCTGATTCAGTTATTAGTTTAGAACTTCCCTTACTTCCCCTGGAGTAGTAGAGCAGGGCGATATGGCCAAAAATATTTATCACGATATATATTTGAAAATTTGCGCTAACGATATAACTGACGATATAATTGATGCGAGACAAAATACAACTCCACAACATTACTAGCGCAAAAAGGTGAGAACCCTACAGGTAAAGGGTGCAAAAAACCTCTGCAAAAAATTTAAGTTCCTGTTCCATTTTTTTTTCTTAAAAAACACTGTTGAAACAAAGTGTTTTGCCAATGTTAGGCATTAGGTACACTGTAAAATCTAATTACCGTAGTTCCCAGAACTCAAAATTAAGGAAACTCGTTGCCTCAAAAAAACTAAGTAAAGCTTACTTAAGATGACAATTTGTGGTAACCTGAATATGATTAAAAAACTTTTATTTTCAAACACAACAAAGTATAACAGCCAACATACTGGGCACTGTTCTGCTGAACAACCATCAATTATATTGCCATCACTGTTATAATCTTACAATGAAAGTCTCAGATGTAATTATTCTGAAAATAAGTTTAGGCCTACCTCAAGTTTGTTTTGTACTTACATTACTTATATGATCAAAATAAAATATATTTATTGTTCTGTCACAAGTGCAGTCTCTAATTTAAACAACACATTTGTTTTGCATTCCAACACATGAGCTGGAATGTTGTATTATTTTAAGGATGGCTTGTTTCCAGTCGAGGCATTACTTCCTGAATGACTATCATGGATCGAGGCGATCCAAATGTAAGTGCAGAAGAAAGTCTTTAACTTCCCTTAAGTACAGTGGCAGTGGATGTGGGTTGGCTTAGCAAAGTCGTACTAAAACATTTGACAGATTTTCAAGCGCCGTGTACCACATAAAATCGTTTCCAGGTCAGTAAACACAACCAGAATTCAGGATTATAAAGGGCACTGTCGATTTTCAGAAAAATCAAAGGGTTGATTTTAAGTGTGCTGTATTTTCCAAACAACACGGTAATAACGACGGCCCGCTAGCATGCTCTACCAAAAATAGTGCTTTGTTGTGTATCTGACGGACAAAAGCTAAACCAGCTCCACACCCCTGAAGTTGCAGCATTTTTACAAACCAATTCTGGTTCATCCGTCCCATTTAGCGATCTGCTTTCGCTCTTCTCATTCTGCGTCGCCGCCATGTGCGTATGTAAACATAGGCACTGCGCATGCGTGTTTTACCCATATTCTATCGCAATATTTCATTTTCCTATTGTTGCCCAAAATTACACCGGTATTACCGTGAATGGTATGATAGAGATTGACAGACCACATGACTTTCGCGCATTGCATGCCGGGAACTCGTGGCAAAACAATTCAAGTACCGCATCAAATGCAAGCATTTGCAGCACCGCAAAACGTTCATTCTCCGGTTCCACTACCTTCTTGGTTTTTCTTTGCCCCCCAAAAAAGGTATGTACAAAACGAAGGAACAATGCCGGACCGTACAAAGACAGACTCGACGAAAAGGCAAAGAAAAGATACGAGGAAAAAAATCAAAGGAGTGAAAGGGTCAGACCCTTACGAGCACACAGAGGGACAAAATACGTTAGCGTGCTGCCCAACTTTCAGCACGCTCATATTTATAATTATACGGTTCTTGGAGTGAGTGCATACACTCATGAAGTTTAGTAACTTCAGGTCACTGCAACAAGCCCAGGTACATTTTACCGACGGATGGGTACAGGACCTTGAAATGCTCCGTGTAGAACGAAAGACCATCATACAAACAAAGGTAAGTTTACCAGTCTTACAAATCGTCTTCATAAATAC
>NW_005187575.1:542209-547347 GCF_000239375.1 Pundamilia nyererei | reverse complement strand
TAAAAACTGAGTTCAGCCTATTTAATATTTTTAATTAAACACAATATTACATTTTACAGTGTAGGTACTCAAGTTTTTCACCTTAAAGGATCACATGTGAAGGCTATAGAATCATTAGCTCACGCTGGGCGCCGAACTAGCCTATTCTATTAACAATGGGTATTACAGGGCACTGGTTTAGCTCAGCGGGATGACCAGGTGACCATATGCCGCATTGGTTTATGGTCGGCTGGCCTGGGTTTGAATCGACTCGCGGCCTTTTGCTGCATGTCTTCCCCCTGGTTTCCTGTCAGTCTCTACTGTCCCTATCAAATAAAGCTGAAAAGGCCAAGTTAAAAAAACAAAAACAAAGGGTGTTAAATCTACTGGGTAAATGAAGTTCTGATTATGGTATGGTATGTCACCTCTCTGTGACATTACTAAGGGCTCTCTGTGGAAAGCCTTCTTGTCACAGGTGACAAAGAAAGCCAAAAACATGATAGATCTGGGCAGTGTGGTACAGCATCATTGGTTGGCCGAGTCTGTTGGCACTTTAAGTATGGTCAGGAAGCTGTGCGTAAACTTTAGGAACCCCCAAATGAATCCAGCACAGGATACCTGTAAGTACCCTCGATGGAGTAAATGAATGAAAATGCATTACAACTGTATATAGAAACAGAAATGAATCTTCTCTTAGAATATGATTTTAGCATAGTAGCCAATGGGCAGTTAACGTGCTGTGATATTAGGTCATTGGTGGCACTGAGAGCTGAGTTAACCCTATCTGTATTTGGTAAACTTGTTCGCTATCAGCCGTGTTAATTGCATTTGGCTTATTTACAGTGACACTTCTGATATTAAATTTTATTTGTTGAGTCAAATGTGTTATGTTTTCTCTTGTTGACAGATAATAGCATCTCAGCAAATAAGATGATTTGTGTTCACTTAGCCAGATTGTCTTTTAATTATAATCTGTTCTCATAGTCATTATCTTAGGAACTGGAGAAATGGGGAGGTGTAAACAGCTCTGACAGTCTTTTTATATTATGATGTTATGACTGAGTTTCTTTGTAGTCTATTACCAAATACTTACAAAGTAAGTAGCCAGTGAACAGTTGTTGGTGGATGAGCAAAACATAGCAAAAACTGAATAAGTAACGGCCAAGTATGGTTCTGTTAAAATATGAAATAATTTATTTTCTTTGTTCCAATTTTTATCAAAGTGCGCCAAAATCTGTCAGGGCTTATTTATTTTCACCCACCTGCTGTTTCACATCTGTTCCCTTCATTATGTTTGACCTTCATGAATTGAAACATTGTTCCTGGATTTTATTATTTCCATAAAACGAGCTGTTTCCCCTGTTGGGTCACAATGGCTTTTGTTTAGCTAAATGTCCTGCCCTCATAAACATTCCCTTCTGGCATAGCAGCACTTGTGGGCACACAGACGCCAGATAATATAACTGAAGGATGTTATTTTGTTTTCGTTAGCCTTCCTTCATGTTTAGATAAGTGTGCAATCATTCACGCAGTAATTATGATCTACTCCAAGAACATTCCACAGTAATAAAGTGGTTGAAGGGTAGAAATATAATATTATGGGCTTTTATAATCTCTGACTGCCTTATCGATGAGACGGGCTTGTGTGTTTTCTGGCCCACGTCAGCCAGTCCTGGCAATTGCTGTGCAAACAGGAACATACTTTAGTTGTATTTGTACAGGGTGTTGGTAGCTGATGGTTGCTAGGGGCAAAATGAGTGCTGGTGTCCTGCTGTCCTCGAAAGGGGTGGCTTTTCTTTCATGATTAAGATTCATCTAAAGAAATAAAACCTGGTAAAGCACAGAGCATACATGCACAGGGACAGCTGTTGTTGTGGTAAGGAAATATTCTTCTGATGTGATGCATCATTAGTTATAGGTGCAGCTGCATCCCACTCTCTAGTCAGTAGTATTTATACTGTAAGAACACCAAATGGCTGCTGCTCTGCTGCCGTCTGGCTCAGCCTGTAGCCGCCACTTTTGTTCTTTGTGGAGGGAGAAGGCCCGGCCCATCACCCCCCATAGACAGAGTTGCAGTGTTTGTCTCTAACCAGTGGCAGGCACGAAGCAGCCTGAAGTGGATCTATTGCCTGCCAGCCACACAAGAAAAGTTGTTATTCAGTCCTCACAAGCAGCAAGATCCAGGGCACAACTGCTTTTCTTGTGGCCTTTTGTTGCTCGCCAAACCTGCACTTTGAGACGCTAATGTGAAGTCTGAGATGTAGCCAAAACAGACCATCGAGGTCAGGTGAAATCTATCAGATTAATTCTAGTTTAGTCTTTCGAAAGAATGTGTCAGTCAGTATTAGTCATAATAATGTTTAGCAGTAGGAATTCAAACATTCCAGCTCCCTACCAAGTACAAATACCAGTCACCAGTCACCCATAACAAGCACTTCTTGGTGCTGTGTAGCTGCACAGTACCAGTTCCACATTCAAACCAGAAACCTTCTTACTGTGAGGCAGCAGTACCACTCATGCCACCATCATGCAACCACATTTTTAGGTAAAATGTGAAACTAAAAGTTGATTTCTTGGAACAGAGCTATGAGTGGTTTACAGAAATGTGATCCCGGATACTGAATAACAGCTGCACTAGAAACAAAGCAATGGTTTCATTCTAACCCACTGCTGACAATGGTAGATGTCCTGTCTTAGACGTCAGATGCAGAATAGATGGAAATTCAAAATGTCATGTGATGCTCAATGACGTGCACCCAGTTGGTTCTCGGGTGAGCTTGTTCGAAGTGGACTAAATCTGGTTTAGCTTCACATATTTAGAAACCACTGAGTGGGTTTTGCTTTTTTTTCCTTTGACCTATTTCACTTTGAAGGCCAAACAGTCAGATCTTTGGTTCTGTGTATTCATCCCTCTTTTTCCTATTTACTTTACACATAATGATCAATTTATGTAGTGAAATGTGGGCAAAAGTTTGTAGTTCAGCTTTTATTCAGATACTCAGTGAGTTTAAAATCAGCAGGTTTTTGCAGCAGAAAGCTGTTCAATGTGGTGACGATTTAGGGCGAGCCCACCATCCCAGCACGTGTGGCCTAAATGGCCTGGTCACAAGATTTTCTGCAATTTAAAGTTTTTTTCCCAGAGGACCTCTGGATTTCTCTCAGGATTATAGACGTGCGTGATTGTGACCTGTGTTAGTGTTTTCCCAGGACTCTGTGTTATTTTGTCAGCAGGTTGCAAAGTGAAGCTCCCTGTGAAAAACTCTTTATTTACACGAGAGATAACCATATTTTGTACATACACCAGTGCATCTCGTGCTGTTTTGTTCCTGTCATGTGAAGCCAAGTAGAGAAATGGTTGTTACTTCATGTTTGGACTGGTAAATTTTACACCGTCAACCACTTCCTTTACTCAGATATTGGCAGTATATTCTTACCTACAGCAGATGAGCAGAACAATGTTTTGTGACCTGTGACACTCAATAACCAGTTTCCTTTTGTGAATTGTGAAGTTAGACTACCAGGAGATTCAAACCAGGAACCTTCTTGAGGTGACAGTGTCAATCAACATGAATCCATAAATCTTCTTTTACCAACCAGGTTTATTGTGGGGCAAACATGTGACAAATTTTTTGTGTGTACATCCCTGGTTACTCACGAGAACATGTTTGTATCCCTGGGGCTTTACAAACACACTGGGGACATTTTCTTCCTTGCCAAACATTTATAAAAGTATAGCTTGTGCTGTTTGCTAATCTGCATTGTTTACATGTATGTTTACTTGCTAGCGGTGTTTTTCTGGTTCTTTGAGCACTCAAAACGCTTTAAATAACAAGTCTTATTCATACACACATTCACACAGACTTACACGATGAATGAATTGGGAGCAATCAGAGTTTAGCATCTTGGCCAAGGATGCATGGCCTGCAGATTTTAGCAGCCAGGGATTAATACAGCACACGTCCATTTGATGCTGTGTTTGTTTACAATGTGTCTAAAGTGTAAGCTAAGCCTGAACCTCGCTTAAGTGCTGACATGTTGAATGTAAATAGGATAATGTGTATTTTGTGACTTATTTTAGCAAATGTGGCTTCTGTCATGTTTTTTTTCCTTTGTGGAGGAAACTTTTGGGGGGTATTTTTTGTGTTTGTACAACTTTTGCTAAATAATTGTTTAAATTAACTAGTTAACAAGTTACCATGAAGCCATTGCTTCATGCTCCAACCTCTCCACGTCTGGGCTGGAGTCTGTCCCAGCTGTCAGTTAACATATCAAAATCATCAGGAGTTAACCTATGGGAGTGGGTTATTAAATAATACAGGGGTTAGCCCATAGTCTCTAATCTGTGTCAGCTATGGACTTTGTGTTTAACCGTGGTCCCGCATAGAGTCAGTGATCACAAAGTCGTACTGGGTCTGCCTCGTTCAGCATGCGGCCTAAGTGGTGGTTTAAAGTGGTGCTGTAGTGCATGGGGGGATTCAAGCCCTAAGCCCAAGCTTACTATCACAATGCCCCATTATAGCATGTGGATTAAGGCTGTTATTAAACACAAACCTCATTTCCCCATATGAGGCAAAACCAAATAGCCTGGATACAATTCCAGTATTGTACCCCTCTCTGCCGTTTTCTGAGATAGAGCTATTCTTGCCTACCTTGAGGGTATAGTGAGAAATATTCTAATTGATCTGATGTGTATTTACTGGGTAGAATCTTATTATCCATTTTCGATCATGTGAATACTTCTGTGGTTGATGCTTTTAGTCAGTTAGCTGTGTGTGCTGTAATCCATGATTTGCTTCATGGCATACATGAATCGAAACCTTACTTATTTCAGTTTGTTGAGTTAAAGAAGACACTTGAAGCCGTCAATTTGGATAAAATAATTTTTTTTAGCTTATATAGACCAGAAAATAAATTCATTAACAAAAAGGAACCCCCCAAAAATCCGTTGGGCTCTATATGACTTCTCTCACTTTGTGTGTGTATTAATATCTTTGTGGGTACCAGAAATTGGAAGTTTACTATACTAGACCAACAGCCCTTATGGGGACCAAAATCCCAGTTCCCAGTTTGAAGGCATTTTTGATACTCAAAATGCGGTTTTAGTTACAGTTACAGTTAGGGTTACAATTAGGTTAGGGATAGGTTTAGGCAAGGCAAGG
>NW_005187575.1:508625-523161 GCF_000239375.1 Pundamilia nyererei | reverse complement strand
AGTCCTATTCAGAAAGCAGTGTAACTGTGGATTTGTGTTAGTGGTTTCTCTGTGAAATTAGAGCTTTTCCCTGTGAGTGTATGACCCAGTTTGAAAGCCGTGAAGTATTTTAGCCTCAGCCTTAGTTACTCTTGGAGTGTGAATTAGAGGGCTGAAGCTGTACCTCCTTTTAGGTGCTTGATTAAAAAAAAAAAAACAAAAAAAAAAACTACTTATGGCGGAAATGTGTTCTCATAGTGTTTAGTCTTACTCCCCAGTACATTTCCTTGATATTTACCTTTTGGTTTCAGGTCAGCCACTGTGTGCATCTGAATACTTTATTCTCTGTTTGTGATGGAGGTGAATGACAAAAACAGTTATGTTAGCATGCACTAATGAGTAATTCACCCTGTAGGTGAGAGTCACGTTTGAATTCAGTCTATTCGCTGACTGAAACACCCCCGTGGGCCTGTCTAAAGGGCACGATAATGTAATTACCCATCATCCCTTGTCTTTTTTGGGGGCAATTCAAGATTATTTAAGGTGTGTGAGGACAGGCGACACTTTGTTCTTGTCTACCATTTTACTTTTATTCCTCCGGCTCCTTTTTGCTGTTTTCTTGAAGATGCAAAAGTTAACATTTTTTTCTGTCACGACAGCTCTTATTTCTTGATTTTGTGCTTTTCGCCACTTGTTACATCGTTATCAGATGAGCATATGTGATGCACAAACCTGACATCAAACATTAATCAGACCTTTCCACTGTGTGTTCCAGCTGTTACGAGAACTGAAACACCCAAATGTGATCGCCCTCCAGAAAGTGTTCCTGTCCCACAGTGACAGAAAGGTCTGGCTCCTCTTTGACTACGCCGAACACGACTTGTGGGTGAGTCTCTCTGCGCCATTACTGCTAGCAAGAGCTGTTCATATGATTAATGAATGACAGAAAACCTCGTGCTACAGAAACGGTTACCTAATGATGTTTACATTAAGATTCAGCACTGTGCCATAAACCGTTAATATTGTGTATAAACAGCAGCCGCAGTGTCTCTGGATTGTTACAAATGTTTTATTTGTTCACCCATATTTTTGGTGCTCTGGGGAAAGTATGAGAAGGAGACAACTGGAGGTGGTTTTGTAGATATTGTGTTTATTCCATCTGATGAGGCATGCATAAGTGAGGCAAACCCTTTCTTTGCTTCACAGCACATCATCAAGTTCCACCGCGCCTCCAAGGCCAATAAGAAGCCTATGCAGCTGCCCCGAGGGATGGTGAAGTCTCTCTTGTATCAGATCCTGGATGGGATCCATTACCTCCATGCCAACTGGGTGCTCCACAGGGATCTGGTGAGTGGCTATATTAGCTTCAGTGCTCTCATTTCCCTTTACAGACACTTACCCACTCCATACATATGTTTCCAAAGGCATTGTGATTAACCAAGGTTATTAAAATTGAGAAACTGAAAGGAAACGCTAGGTATGAAGTTAAATATAATAACATACTTCCTTCTTTTATGTGAAACAACAAAGAGCCCCACCACCACCACCACGTATTTTTATAAATGAAAAAACCAACTCAAACTGTTCAAACTACTAAAGCTAAGCAGTTTGAAAAGCTAAAAATCCACTGATACTGGAAGTAAAACCTTCCTGTAACAGGTGTTAGATAACAATTAGGAAATGAAAATAAAATAGTGTCACTATCTTACTGTTAGGAATGAAAATTTAGGGAGAAAATATCCGAACTTCTTATCTGAAGGTTCGGATATTTTACTATACTCTACTATATCTACTGCTCACAGAACTCGTTCCCACGGAACGATTCCACCGAGCAGAGCTGTGTTATTTCACTGCCTTTCGTTGTTATGTCTTCGTGTGATGTGTTATGATGATTTTATTTGTTGGAAGAAGCACAATGACCTGAACTCTGAGTGCTTTCTGACTCCCGTCTACCCTTTAACCTGGTTCCAACACACACGTGGTTCCTGTGAGACTCTGTTCTCCTCGCTTTTCCCACAGGGCTTTGGTTGAAGGGAGGTCGCTGTGTATATTACCTGATTTCAGACAGTCTGTTTGGAGATACAATTTTGTTATGCTAGTACCACCGAAAAGAACCAGTCAACGTGGCTCCAGGCACCTTCTGAGAAAACAGATCTGTCACATGTTAAAGAAAGAAAAAGCAGAACTGGAACAATTTCCAACATATGACTCAGCACTGCAAACTCCCACAGCCCATCTGTAAGTGCATCTCCCCTGCCTCTCTCTGCCTCCCTGCATCTGTCACTCACCACTGAGGACCATGTGCACTTTTGCTTGTGGATGAAAAAGTATAATTAACCAAACAGCAGATTATGTGGTGAAACTTTGATTTGATTACTGCCATTGCTGCTTTGACGTCAGATGGGCTGCACTGAGTCCTTTTTCCAGATAATGCTCTGGTAAGACTGGCTCACTGAGATTACACTGTTTAAGCGAAAGTTAGCTAAGCTTTTGGCTTTAGATAAATCAGGTTCAGAAGTCAAAGGGCAGAGCTCCCAAACAGTTCAAGCATCTGTCTATGGGTTCCGTTTTCTTTATGTCCGGTTGTCAACTCTTACGTAATCCCAAATGATCCTTTGTAGTCATGTGGTGTCTTGACAGCACATTATGCAAACCTGAACGGATCAAGTAGGTATTTCAGTCTGTTGGTGATCCACAAGGTGTCTATAAAAGTTTCTACAGTTTGGATGCTGTAAATGCGTCAGTGACGAGACCATAAATGTTTGTGTTCTCAGCCAGTCATGTTATGGCTCCTCACATGTGTTTGTACTGTAGACAGGCCACTGACGTACTCATGTGCACTTATGATGAGAAGGTCCCAGCATGTAAGCTGTAAACTGTCCACTGCAGCAGCTGTTTGTTGTCCTCATTCATGCTTTTTTCTCCTTTGATGTTTCTTTTTGTTCGGGCCAACCTTTTTACCAGTCAGGATTAAATCTATGAATAGTGTCTTTGCTGAGGGTTATAGCTATCCATAGCCTCTGCTCTAGTTGACTTCATCATCTGTTTGCTTAGTCCGGCATTAATCCTGCACACCCTCACTTCACTCAACAGAAACATGCCATATTTGCTGTTATGTTGTATACAGTGGCCTTTGCCTCAGTTGTCAGATAAATCACACCTTAAAAACAAGACCCTGGGGTAAAAAAAAGAAAGAAAGAAAAGAAAACAACAACAAACAACTCCAACAAAATTCAGGATTCTTTGTGTGAATCCTATGAAACAGACCATTTAGATAAAATACAAAACACGGTAGTATTAAATTCCTCCTTACAAGGAGGGATGGGAATTGATAGGAATTTAGCAATTCCGATTCGATTGTCAATATCACTTATCAATTCTCATTGGCTCCACTTTGCGAGTTGCCACCATCTCTAAGCAGCATGTCAGTGACGTTACACTCATGCAAATCATTACATGCTTCGTGGTGAAATGTTTGTGGATGTTGGAGGTATTTCTCTTCCCTCTCTTTAACAATATAAACCTACAGGCTACAGCCCCACACACCAACACCTCATCTACCTATATACCGTAAGTAGAATCATGATCTTTTTTCTTAGAATTTAGGTATGAAAACAAAGCCGACAGCACAGAGCGAAGATGAAAACCAGCACTTTAAAGCGATCACCACAGTGATTCTATTTTAGAAACATGAACAGGTAGAAATGGAGGCTACAGGCTTCAGTTTGTTACCTTTTGAAGTTCAGCAGTGGCTGATTTCGCCACAAATGACAGCTCACTTTATCGCAGTGCTGGGCTGGGGTCAGCATTTACTCAGCTTTAACACCACTCTGGGCTCTTGGCTAGCTTAGTGTTAGCATGCTGTCTGTGCAGGTGCAAGGTGTTAGCAGTTGTTTCTGTCCTGGAGCAGTCTCCACTTTGCCATCGCACTCTCATTCTATAGTGTAATAAAAATAAAAGTAATGTAAACTGTGCCACTTTTTTCCTGCTGGAGACACAGCTGATTGTAGTGACAGTCTAAGAACCGATAACCTTATAATTCCTTTTACTGAGATGATAATTATTATTCTGTTACTGATAAATTAAAACACTGCAGTGAAAAAGTAGCTGGAAGTGCACAGGAAGAATCGACACTGCTGAACAGGACAATCACAGTAGCTGCGGGCTGCGTCGACCTAATGTTGTGCTACAACCTGATGAGGGTGCACATCAGCTTACGTTGTAGATTACGGCGTAGACTTACTGCTGAAGCATAAATCAGGTGTTAGACCAGCAAACTACAATTGTTTTCGTTATTTGTTCCCTTGATTAGGCCTGCAGCAAGAAATAAAACAAGGTGAAACAACCAGTTAGAGCTGCCGAGTATACGCTGTGCTGTAGTGTGTGTGAACTAGCAACCCTCCATCAAATCATGCACTCACAGTGTGCCAGCATGGCTTTAGTAGTCTCTGTTGCTCACAGCAGTTGCCATAGTAGGAAAAACACAAGTGTTAGTAGTAACATTAATGTTGACTCTGTGAGCCTGAAACATGTCTTCAGTAAAAGACAGGCTCTTAAAATAACGTGTCAGGATGTTTCGTACAGACTTTTATTTTGTAGCACTTTGTAAATTTGTGGAAACCTTAAGCACCAAAGTTCATAATATACACAATATGAATTCTCTTACAGTAGCTGTGTGGATGTTTTGGCTCTGTTAAGGTCACACCAGTCTTATCTACACACCAACATTTCCGGCCCCTCGATTATTTTCGCTGCAGCCGTTATTTTGCTGTCTCTCTGCCAGGGCTTCCTGCCATTGTTGCCACATAACCTCACTCGTAAATTTCATTCTTGTCTCTTGTCATCGGTGAGATTAGCGTCTTTTGTGCAGGTGCCTGGCTCTGTGTCGGGTCTCTGCGCGGGCATGAGAAATAACAACTGAAATTAGAGAGACTGCTCGTAGCAAACATGATGCTACGTTATGGAAAAATCTACCCAAGGCCTCTTACTGCTGTCTAAGTAGATGTGAAAGTCTTCCCATGAGCTGTATTGTGAATACATGCGAGGGGAGGAGCAGACATGTATTGTGCCACACAGGGAACGGTTTTCCTGCCCACTGTATCTTTAACAGCTGCAGTAGTTCTGCTGTTGCATAAGCATGTCTTTGTGCTTGAGTGTAGCATGCTCTGACTCTCTGGAAAGCATCCATGTGCTGTGCATTGCACTGTCACAAAGCCCATCCCCCATTTACTCTTGCAGTTACTCCTCTGTCGTCGCGCCCCCCCCCAATCAGAGGTGCTTGCCGTCTTATGTAAGATGATGTCAAGCCCACCGCTCTGCACAGATAGCTGATTCAAGAACCTGACTCTGCAGGCCAAAGCAAAAGGCATGCATTTCCATGGACTGTACCAATAATCACTTAAGAGAGGGGTGGTGTGTGTTAGGGTATTACTGAAGGTCATCTGTTATAGTAACCAGCAGTGCTATACTACATGCATATTACTGGGTGGGTGGCTGTAAGAAACTCATCATGCAAAGCGTGGAATTCTACACAACCACATTTTTTTTTCAGTGTCTAAAGTGGGAAAGTGAACCGTGTGTGCTTGCACTGAGAAGTTTGCTTTAGTTTTCATTCAGTTTTGCATAGATGAGTTCAATACTAATCTGGTGTCTCATTCAGATTATAATTGTTAATATTAACCTATTTACTTCTATTATTACCAAGAGGTATTTAATCCACTGACACGAGTAAAACAATGTAATCTGTACACAGCATCTGTGTTTTGCACTAAAACTAATTTATTTCTGCAGTTTATGTGTCATATATAAACTCTTTAATAATGGAAAGGTATTGTTGTTTTACCTTTTTAAGATTTTAAGAAGTGTCCAAAAGCAAGAGAGTTTGACTAGAGCCAGATCTGAATTTTCAAAATATCTGGGCTGCTAGTAGCATGCAATTAGCTCTGCTGTATTGAAATATGATGGAAATGATCCAAACATAAGATCATTTCTGATCATATTTCTTTAAAACAGGAGCTTCATGACTGTCTGATTGGTGATTCCTATTGGTAGGACTTATTCGTTGAATGCACACTGATTAAACAAATGTCTGCTGTAGGTCAGATGCACTTTCAGCTTAAGAACTCTACACCAATTATTTCCTTTTGTGTGTTCTGGTCTCTGTGGTTTCCAGTAGTTCTTAGTTGTTTTTACCCCCTTTTTCTAATCTTGTACATCCTCAACTCCTGTCCTCACATCTTAGTCCCATCTCAGTGGAGGAGGAAAGGATAAGACATAAGGGGAAAGGACTTGTGGCAACAGGGATATAACAAAAACTTAAAGCAATGTTGGTTAAATATGACATTTGGTACAGCCGGACCATGAAGTGTTCTGTTTGTAGCCCAGTTTCAGCTGTGTTTTCAGTTTTAACATTACTCCTGGAATTTTTTTTATACTGAAGGCCTCTTTTAATCAAAATCCCAGAAACATCCTCGTCGGATCATCTGGTTTCCCTTCACGTTGCGTTGTTACTGGACTGGGGTTAATCACCATTTTAATAAAGCTCACTTTCAAGGGTCAAGTTCTTTTTTTAAAATTAGATGACCTGAATGTTTTCCTGGACAGGCGTGCATTTCCTCTTATCTCAGTGGTCTAGATGTAAATGATAACATGAGTCAGGCTTGAATTCTCCAAGTTCAGCCTTAATGCCTTATCACCAAACAAATTTCCTCATATTTTCATGACAGATTTAATCGCTGCCTTGCTTCAGCAGTCTGCGTGTTATTAATTCACTCTGTTTGCAGGTGATTTGTCAGCTTGAGTAATATCTCATTGTAGCAGCATTGGTATTAATACAGTGCTTTTTTTCCTCCCCCTTGTATTTTGCGTCACCCTACAACTATTCGAAACGGTTGCCTGGTGCTCCCTAACCCTGGTTGTGCCAGAGGTCCCTTCTGGCTAAATGAGACTTCTTCCTCCCCGCTGTTGCCAAGCACTGCTCCTAGGGGTTGAGTACTCTCACTCCACACACTGTAAACAAACAGCAGCTACTTGAGGAAAAGCAGAACGAGAGTTGAACCAACCAACTGGCTGCGTGAAAGGATGAAGCATGCTTTAATACTACTGCATACTGCACTAATAGCTCAAAGGGGCTTCATTATCTGGACAGTTGGTCGTTGATGAGTCCTGTAGGCTGTCACCTTTCGCTTCAGCTTGTTTATCAGCTTGCCCACTCTGTTACGTAAGTGTGTAAGTTTGGCTCCTGAAGTGGCCTACTTTTTGATACAAAGATGTAAATGATTTTGTAAAAGAGGGCCACGTCCCTAAGGACTGGGTTTACAGATCCTCTGTGGGGCGGAGAGTGTTTATTTTCCCCTGGCTCCCGATCCATTTATGAAACTGTCCAAATGGAACTGATTAATTTCACTGGCTGCATTTGAAGGGAAATCTTAATATGGGGGGTGTGAAAAGGAATTTGGTGCATGCTTCACTAACTTTGGTGCATATTTCAATCAATTTATTACATCTCCTTATATCACTGTGGTCTGCTGCTCTTTGAAACAGTCCCTCTTGCACTCATGTTTCTACTTTTCAGCTTTTCCTTCCATTAGACACGTGAACTTATTTACATCAAACTTCATTTTTGCATGCTCACTTTGCATTTTGAAGGCACTGGCACTCACTCAGGTCTTTTTACAGAACATTCAAGAGGTAAAAAAAAGAAAAAAGAGTACGTTCAGGCTAGGCATATTAATTCACTTAGGTCTGTTTAGAATTTGAAAGAGGGGCTGAACTCCTCGGGCCTTTGAAGAGACGCTTGTCTTTGTGTTTGCCGATCGTGGGGGTGTCATGTTGTGGGCATGAATAGCAGATCTCATTATTAGTGCTGTTTCTATGGCAACAAAATACGTTTGCCAGTCAGATCTGAGTCTGCCAAGCCAGAGGGTTCACATTCACTCAAACACCCAGGGAGACAGTTTGACAACAAGCATTACTGCATCCTACTGCACGACAAGGTAAACTTCAAAAACATGGGCCCACTGATATTTTTTGCCCTCTGAGAAAACGTACAGAGGTTTTCCGATGCATTTTATATCCTCTGGTAATTCAGAGACTTAAAACCACTGTGCTTACAACTGCAAATTATATGCAAGAAGTTGAGTTAGCGAATGGTCTGAAGAGCAGTGAGAAAAATACATCGGCCTTCATGTGTTGCGTCCTAGATGCTGTGCCGCGAGCCCTGTGGCAAAAGCCTGAACCACACTTCTTCATGCTCCACATTCCTTTCTGAAGAGGAAAACGCAGATAACAGCATTCAAAGCTGTTTTAATTACTCATTTTAGCATTGCATCCTGTGACTCTGAAGGGTGTTGTATGCATTGGTGGCCATTCAGCTTTAGGGGCCTCCTAATTCCACTCTGATCCATCTAATTTTCAGCTGGGGGAGTAAGCAACCGCCGTCAGCCAACAGGCTCAGAAAAATCCAGTGAACACTATAAAATTAACAATTTGTTAATTAAATGTCAACGTTGAGCGTCTAGTTTGCTGTGCTGCAGTAACTACTGTTATATTTACTAAGTGAAAATGTAATAGGTTAATCTTTCTCTATTTCCCATCCCAGCTATATACTGTTTACACAGTGGACCAGTTTCACATGTTGACGTCTGAATGTGTGTGAGCCAACAGCCTCCTAATTTTCTGTTTGGGAGATGCTTGGCACTGTGTGACATCATAGAGGGGATATCCCTAATATGATCAACAGTGGCACATGGCACTTGTTGCCCCCCACAGAAGGCCCACTTGCCAACAAGTGAGTAAGTTGCTTAAAGTGAGTGTAGCCTTAAAGAAAGTTAGGCTAGATCAGCTTATTTCAAGCAGAGAATGAACTGAAGGGCTGCACCAAGGCCCAGTATAAGATGACTAGGGATTATTCCGAGCAGTGAATCATGCAAAGCTACTCTAGTAGCCTTTAGTAATAACATCTTTACAAAAATACTTTTTTCCCACTTTTGCCCAAGTGCTTTCTCTGGGCTCTCTCTGTATCATTGTAGGGTCTTTACCTTACAATATAAGGTGCCTTGTGGTGACTGTTGTTGGGATTTGGCGCCAGATATATATATAAAACTGAATGGAATACTCTCTGTGCTGCCCTATCAACAAAGGCAAAAATAAATCTAAAAAAGGAAGTCAGTGTTCTTGTTCAGTTTGCAGTATTTCATCACTTGAAAGTGGTCAGGAGAAGGACTAATCAGTTTTGGATCAAACGACTATATCTGTGAAAAACTTCACGTCACGTGTTTTAGTTCTCCTCACCTGTTCATTGTATTTTAATTTAATTTGTTTATGATTTGTTCTTTGCCAAAGTGAACCTTGCAGCACTTTTGTGAGTGACTCACAGTTCTGAAATTTAACATTTGTGGTTAAACGGTGGTTAAACATCATCTAAATGAATGCTTCTGAACTACCTAACATCGTTGGTCTAGGATGTTTTTTAAGGCTTGGACCTAAAAACAAAAAAGAACTCAACCTGTTCTCCTGTTATTGTGAAATGTACTCAGCCTAACAACTAATATAGGATTTTAAATACCAATATCAATTGGGTGATTTGAAAAGCCACAGCATGTGCTGGGCTATGGCTTGTGTCCACATAAGTGGCGGCAGTCAGCTTGGTTGGCTAACAAAGCTTTTACTTCTTGGAACTTGTGTGGTTCCAGTTTCTCTCTGGAAACCAGATGAACACACCCAGCTGCTTGAGCGTGTTTGACTCCATTCCTGGGTGCATGATCACTTGGCTTAAGTGCACTCCCGGAAAAAGGCTCACTGACATAGTCATGTGGTTGTGTGCTTCATTACAAAAACAGGACAGTCAATAACCACTCAACATGTTTCTGCAAAGGGAACCACTGATACTGTAATACCACGGGTATTCTGAACGTATTATCAGTCCAACTGTGTGTTAGAACCATTTACATTTATTGTACTTCCAAGTTAAAAACAGAGTGATTTTTAGTATACGCAACACCTCGTAATGTTCTGTCTCTTTCTCCCACAGAAACCAGCTAACATCCTGGTGATGGGGGAAGGCCCCGAACGAGGAAGAGTTAAAATTGGTAAAGTAGATTTAAAAAAACATCATTTAAACTGCTTGACTGATTTGAAACTTACACAACCTTTAGGTACTTGTGTCAGCACGAAAGTGGATCAATTAGGTTGTTGACGTGTTTGATTGTCTGATAGCTACAACGTTTAACCTTGTCCAGAGAGGCTGACAGGAAGCTCAGATCAGTCCTGTTGCATAAGCCAGCTGGCCAGGGGAGTGTTGAAGGGTAATGCTGCATTGCTGGCATCTATTTTTAAACCCCGTACTCCCAGTAATAGCATAGAGTGTTGTTCCAGTGCAGCCAGAGTCTTTGCAACTGGTGCTGGTAAAAGTTTTACTTGAATGAACGCCACAAGGCTGCTGTGGTTTAATAAATATGTTTAATATCTTAATAGTTACATGGAGCAGGATGTTCATTTTATTCATTTCCAACTTTCATTCATTCATTTTTTAGGAGAATGTGAACTAAGTATCAGAAATCACATTCATTATAATTGTATTTGAATGCATGTTGGTTAAGCGAACAACTTTTTCAGCCTTAGTTGTTCCTGTAGATATTGCTTTACAGTCAGTGTTGTATTTTCTGTGAACGTTTCATTATGAATCATCATCATCATTAGTATCATTAGTAGGCAAATGCAAAACTCTGTACAAGGCTCATCCAAGAACAGTGTCAGTGACAAGTTTTACTTTTAATTCTAATTAACATTTTAATTATATTCAGTAAGACCTGAATCTGAAACTGAGCACATTATTCATCATGATCTCATCTCACTCATTCTATGACCTCAGAGTTTACTGAGGTCAGCCGAGAAGTGTTTTCCCATCAACTTCTTTATACAACCAACCAGTTGCCCCCTACTGGCCATTACAAAGAATGCAGATTTAAAGGATTTCTGTATAGGCTTTCCATTTTCAGACTCAGATGCTACCTCCATCTTATACATACAGTCTGTGATCAGTTCTATGATCAGTATAATGCATCTTTAAAGTCATTAAAAAAACAGTGAAATGTCCAATTAGCATTGTCCAATATTAGCATATTTATTTACTGCGCATATAGAAGTTGGCACAATAAGACTACCCATATGTGGTATCCATATAAGACTATAATCGCACTTCTGTAGATCCCAGAAATGTGACTTGAAAAAACCCCCAGAACTCTTGCTCTTGGTGATTGCTCAGGTTTAGTGGCAGCTACAGAGGTGAATGTAAAATGTGGAGGGGTCATGTCCCCCACTTCACCAGTGGAAATAAAGCTGATTCAGAATAGGCTGACTTTAGTCTGTCATTTGTATTTGAGCTACACAGTGTCACATTTTCTTCTTCTCATGCTGTTGCCATCAAAACACGACTAATTTGATAAGGATGGATTTACGTTCCATATTACTCAGTGCACTCATTATTGTGGTGCTTGATTATCCTTACTGTAAGTTTTCTCTGATGTAACTCAAACCAACAGAATGCTGGTGTTTTGAAACTAACCACATTTGATTGATAAGCCAAGGACACTGCTCACTCATGGTGGTAGTGAAGCATATCTTGCTTAATGGTGTGCTCCATTCGAAGTGGGAAGTCGGAATTCCAATTTGCAATAGCAGTCCTTCCAATCCCAACTCCACAATCCAAGATGACAGCAGCAACAGCAGGAAAACGTGTAATCTTTGCAGCCACTGGTGTGTGTTTGTGACTGGCTATTTAAAAGCCATACACAGACCACTGACCAGGTTCTAGGGGAGCTGTACCGTATTCTGCTGTCTGTTAGAAAGACACAGGAAGAGAATCTGTTTGTGCCAGTTTCCTGTTAATCTTTACTAGAATGAGGCAGAGTTAAATATTTATGTGTAACTTTTATGTTTTCTGTTAAGGTACTTTTTTAACAGTGGGAAATTGCTCTATTTCTCACATTACCGTTTTAGCACATTACCGTTGACATTAAAAGCCTGCCTTGTTCAGCTTTAGAGTTGTGGATGTTTCATATTTAGTTGCGGTGTGAGAGACGCCCGAGGTTCTGTCTAGAACCCGTGGCTCTGACAGCAGCCTTGAACATGCATTTGTATCTCTATCTGATAATGCCTTTGTTTGCTAACTGCGTCTATCTTCTTTCGCACCTTCTGTAGCTGACATGGGTTTCGCCAGACTCTTCAACTCTCCGCTGAAGCCGCTGGCGGACCTTGACCCCGTGGTAGTGACGTTCTGGTACAGGGCCCCGGAGCTGCTGCTGGGGGCCCGGCACTACACCAAAGCTATTGGTGAGTCACACAGATGAAAAAAACGTAATGCTCTGCACCAAGGCAGGACTTTGATCCCTGGCTGTTTGCTTAACTGCATCAGGTTTGTGTTAGTTGACAGAATTAGCTGTGATTTTAGAAGCAGGGTCTCTTGGTTTACATGCACAGCTGATAAGTTCAAAGTACTCATGTGATCCATGGACATCATCAGAATAAATCAATCGTGGAGCACATGTTCCATTATAATCTCAGTATCTTACATCTTCCCACGTCAGTCCATTGAATGGAAGTCGACTTAGGCTGTTAGCAATGACTCACCATTGCATTGTATTCACATCACGTAACATGTAAGTGTCTTGACATACAAAAACAGAACATTTAATTCAAACAAGTTTAAAAGAGGAGCCAACAACTCTTCCTAGTTGGGCTTTGAAAATACATAATAAATAATGCAGTACAACAAGGAAATGGACAAAAAAACAAAAAAAACCCAGACATGCACCAATCAGCTGGCCAGAGTATAGAATCAGCTGATTTTCCAGCTTTCTCCGCCCTGTGTGGTGACTGGCCGGTCAGCCTCACGTGTGTCCGATTATGAGGCGGCCCATTTCACGCATGCACAAAACGTGCAGGGCAGCGCAAGCAAATAGATGCACTCCACTGTGTCACAACCACTGTGGAGGATCCTCACCGTGAGTGTAAAAGTTCTCCGAAATAGCGACCACCATGAAAATGTTTGCAACGAAAAGACAGATGCTTAAATCATCCAGCTGACATTTTCTAATTTCAGGCAACGTGGCTAAAATTATGACGATGAGTGAAAAAGAGAAAACTGTCGATATTTGGTTATCTGGTGAAGTTATAAACATACTGGAAAAATGATGCGTGTAACTGACATTTCTTTTTCTTTTGTTTGGAAAGGTAACATGCCAGGTAGAGCTGAGCATACAGCAGCCTGTGTTCATTACATTTTTGCACCTCTTTCCATTAGCAGGACACTTCATTTTCAGTTGTTTCAGTGAGAGAAAATTGTGCAACATACAGTTGTTTAGTTTCAGTTGTGTATGCTGTCAGTTCTAATAATGAGGGAAAAAACAGAATTGGTAAGAAATTTTGTTTAGGTAGGTCACGCTTACAGAGAAATGCAGAATCTACATTATAAACATTATACAGAAAAATAAATACGTCACATCATCCCAAAAGGTTGATTCTGTTCATCTGGACGTAGCATTTTCAATGCAGGTAGTTAAGCAGTAACACTAACATCAATATTCCAGCAGAAAAAAATGACTTCCTGTAATCCAGGAAGATTTAGCCATTGTAGCTAGTGTATCTCCACAATACTGAGACTAAGTGTTGTCTGTTTACATGTGTGCGTGCCCCAGACATCTGGGCGATTGGCTGCATCTTTGCGGAGCTGCTAACATCGGAGCCCATCTTTCACTGTCGCCAGGAAGACATCAAGACCAGTAACCCATTCCATCACGACCAGCTGGACAGGATATTTAGTGTCATGGGTTTCCCTGCAGGTCTGCACACACACACACACATATACAAGAGATTGTTTAGTGTATCGATAAAAGTGTTAACTTAGTCACGTGCTTGTGTCTTTCGCAGATAAAGACTGGGAAGACATCAGGAAGATGCCAGAGTACCCCACACTGCAAAAAGACTTCAGGAGGACGACGTGGGTGGCCGCTCTAATGACCTCTATAATCGGGGAGCTTGTAGACTTGTAAATGAAATATCACATATGCTGTCATTTGTCATCCAACAGGTATGCAAACAGCAGCTTAATCAAATACATGGAGAAGCATAAAGTGAAACCAGACAGCAAGGTGTTCTTGTTGGTAAGTGCACACACACACACACACACACACACACACACACACACACACACACACACACACACACATATATCTTAGTTCAGTTACTTTAGAGGCATTATGTCCATTTCCTGGTGACCAAACCTAACTGTAACTGCTAACTAATTAACCATTAAACTCACCTTAAAAGTAATAAACTTTAAATGGTCATCGACTGGGCTGTTATTCCCCAAATGAGGTGCAGGTGCACACAGTATAACTATGTAAACACGTATACTAATACTATTACTACTTAATAAAATCGTCTTACTTTGAAAGGCCACTAATCAGGAAGCCCCCACCTTTTTGTATTTTCCTATCGTACACTGATCAGGTGTGTGTGTGTGTGTGTGTGTGTGTGTGTGTGTGTGTGTGTGTGTGTG